>NC_141146.1:59282271-59582271 GCF_053477565.2 Lygodium microphyllum
CCCTTCTTCCTCTCTCTTTCTCTTTATATCTTTCCTATGGGAAGGGTAGAATGCTAAATAATTCTAAGTTGGTGGTTACTTTCAATGCTTTCTAGAGAAGATTGGTTGATTATTGTGGACAATCAGTTGATTGTTGCATATCATTGGGTTGATCATGTGATGCTGATATTAGCATCTTAAGCATGTGATATCTTAACCCCTCTAAATCTTGAAAGAAAGACTTGTAGTAGGGTTTCATTTATCTAACATTTGCAATAGCCATGGAACAATCCTTCAATGCATAAAGGATTCAAAAAGGCCTGATTTTGGATTATGTAGTAGATGCTTACTAAACTCCTTTGTTGTATTCGTATATGAGCAACTTGCATTTGTATTGTTTCTTTTGCCTTTCTTGAGTTGTTTACAGGTTGGCTAGATAAACATCGGAAGCCCAAGACATGAGTAGGAAGGCTTGCATCAAGGTTTTATTTATGTAACATGTGCAACAGCTGGGGAATGACCTTTGAATGCATAAAGGATTCAAAAAGGCCTGATTTTGGATTGGGTGGTAGATGCTTACTAATTCTCATTTGTTGTAATTGTTGGAGTGCATGGAACTTGAGCATGGCTATAGCGGATGGAAGAGAAAGAAAAGACTCATGTTAGCATAAACAAGAAGAACTAACAGTCACACAAGTGAATTAGGTTCCAAGGTGGAAGCTTGGACTCATAAACACACTCTTGTGTGTGTAGACAATGAGATTGACTAAAGGGAAAAAAAGTACAATGACATTACATTCAAATGATAGGCAAGTACAATGCTTTATACTCTTTTGGGTAGGTAGCACTTTCCACCATTGTCCTTATGGGATTCAGTCCCATCTCCTGGATTGCTTGCATTTCCCTTGGCCCAACTGCTCCATACAAAGAGGCTACAAATGGGTATAGTTGCCTAATTCTCAACACCCCTCCTCAATCACAACTAGAAAGGCACAAAGTGTGTAGAGGCTTTTGTAAGCAACGCTTGCAAAGTGTGGGCCCGCACACCACAAACATGGTAATCATCCAGAGGCTATCACAAACGAAGCTAAGTGTGGGTACAAAAAACAAGCAACATGTCAGAGAGGCCTAATCCAAAGGATCTGTTGTGGCACGCATTTTCTCTCTAGCCTACCGGGGGAGGTGCGGAGGGGGGCAGAGCCCCCTCTGCAGGGGTTCGGGGGGGGCAGTCCCCTCGGCCCAAAGGGCCATTACAATAAATACCATGCATGATTGGGAGGACCTCTGGTAGCTAATTTTTGAACTATTTGCTGTGGATTTTAGCCTAATGATAGATCTATGATGTGCCTTTGGCTCTATATGATTTTTGGAGTCTATTTTGGTGGTGGCAACTTAGTTTCTAGTCAAAATGGAATTATGAAAAAATTGCAGTTTTTGAGCCAAGTCCCAAATTCGGCCGACCGTGGGCCTACAGTGAGTGTAAGATTCAAATGAAGAAATGAGATCATGAGCTAGGACTTAGCTGACCAGAGATGGAGAGAGACCAGAGGAGTAGAGAGGAGAGCTAAGCCATGCTCAGTTGTGGTCTGATACCATGTTGGAATGCATGGATCTTGAGCATGGTTATGGTGGATGAAAGAGAAAGAGAAGATTCATGTTAACATGGACAAGAAGAATTGATTGTCACACAAGTGTATTAGGTTCCAAGATGGAAGCTTGGACTCATAAACACAATCTTGTGTATGTAGACAATGACACTGAAGAGTGAAGGGACAGAAAGTACAATGACATTACATTCAAATGATAGGAAAGTTCAATTCTTTAGAGTCTTTTGGGTAGGTAGCACTTTCCACCACTATGGTTATGGGATTTAGTCCCTTCTCTTAGATTGCTTGCATTTCATTTGGCCCAACTGCTCCATACAAAGAGGCTACACTGAGTGAGCTACATTATATTGTTTCTTCTACCTTTCGTAAGCCTGTTGTAAATTGGTTGGATAAAGATTCGAAGCCCAAGACCTAGGCCATTTTGTGCGAGTCTTTTTTCTCTAGCTTTGAGACACAAAAAGCTTTCATTTCCAATTTGAAAATGTGCAATAAGAGAGATCCCAACATTGATAGGTTTCCTAATCTTGACTACTTCATCAAACTCTAAAGTTTATCCATGTAGTCTCTTGAGCCAACATGAGTAAAAGTAATCTTTATAAGCATGTGGAACATGGGCTCAAGAGTTCTTCAAAGGTTTGTGCAACCATGGTTGTGGAAGGATTTGTTACTGGAATGTGGGCTAAAGCTCATTGTTTTGTGGAGATGGTTGTATATTGGCTTGGATGATTGTTTGTGGTGGTTAGCTAGGTGGGTGTGCATGTGTCAACCTAAATCATAAATATAGAAAGTGAGGATTGACCTACATCACAAGTCTAATGAAGTTGAGAGTGTAACTTGGTTAATTGATATATCTAATGTTGTTCTCTCTAGGGTTTATATTGGTATGTGGAGATGATTGCATATTAGCTTGGATGATTGTGTGTGGGTGATTAGGTGGTTGTGCACGTGTAAACACAATGTAGAGAGTGAGCCTTGAGATGCATCATTTAATCTAATGAAGTCAAATTCTAATGTTGTTTCGTATAGGTTTTACGTAAGTCTAACATTGAACACACACACACACACACACACACTCTGTGTCTCTGTCTCTCTCTCTCACTCACTCACTCACTCACTCACTCTCTCTCTCTCTCTCACACACACACACACACACACACACACACACACACTCTCTCTCTCTCTCTCTCTCTCTCTCTCTCTCTCTCTCTCTCTCTCTCTCTCTCTTGTGCACATGTGATCAAATGCTTACATGTTACAAAAAATTGATCTTAGGCAATGTGCTCAATAACACATGTTAAGGCACAAGCTAAGGGTAACTCAAACTAGTGAAGCTCATCTTGCTTTTTTGTGCATATACAAACAGTTATGACATTTTTACTTTGCAATCACTCCAAATTAACACTCAAAACTACATGTTATCTAATAGAGCCGATGGCATAGGCCTAGAGATGTTGTCAATACATGCATGATGTACTATCTATTGCAATATTGGGCTATCACAATATACATAAAGCATGTCAAAACTATTAACAAGAGAGCCTATGGTGTGGGCCCAAAGAAGCGTGTTAGCACATGCATCAACATTATGTGTATTGCAATATTTGAGCTACCACCATATGCATAATGCACGTTGATATGCATGTATCCAATGATCATGTATGTTTGACACATTGTTGTATATAAGAAGTGAAGTAAGGTTAATGATTTAATACTCAATTTTTTTAGAAATATGTATATCTATCTCTTGTTAGGAACAAAAATGACCCTTACATGCTACATAGTTAGGCTTTTGATATGGACTTTTGGTTGCCAATGGCAATACTGGGGGGTGGGGGGGGGGGGGGGAGGGGAGCAAGTGAGCTCTACAAAACACCCCCCCGATGAACAACTCCATAAGCTCCTATAGCTACTACAAATGATCAAAATGCCGACACCAACAATGTTCCTCATCCTCTTGTTGTCGTCTTCTATGGTATTGCTCCTTCTGATGAGTAGGAAAGATGATATTGACATCCTTGTGCTACAATGGGGACGAGCTCCTCGAAGGTCCACTCGTCCATGTGCAAGTCATGGCAAGCACCTATTTAGGAATGCCCTAGTCCATTGAGTTCCTCAAGGCCAAGATTAAGCAAGAGGGGGTGTTGCTAAGAATGAGGTCTTGAACCACTCCAAGCCTGGGTTGCCCATAATCTCCATGGTGGGATGTAAATGTGCTCGATGATGGGAGCTCATGGCAATTCACAACTTGTGCCTTGACGCATGCACCCATTGCTCTAGATACTCCTTATTTGACTTGTCCACCATTAACATCGGCCTCATGGCATGCTATGCTGGTTGGGCAACACTAATAGTAAGAACCTCTCTCGGTCCCACATAATCTCTTGACACTCCAGCGTCCCTTTCTCCAGCATGAGGCACCTCATGAAGCAAAGGTCGATTGGGCAGTTCATTATTGCATGGAAGCCCCAACACACCCTAATTATATTGTCAACACATCCCTTAGATCCTTTGGTTGTCGAGAACTGGCCACCATGCCTCCTTTTGTTCCTCAACAATGTTGTTGAGAGAGAGAGAGAGAGAGAGAGAGAGAGATTACATTTAAAAACTATTATGTGTAGGTGAAGGGAATTTTGGGGGGGGGGGGGAGACACACACAAAGAGAGAGAGAGAGAGAGAGGAAGGCTACATTTAGAAACTATTATGTGTAGGTGAAGGGAATCTTGGGGGGGGGGGGGACACATACAAAGAGAGAGAGAGAGAGAGAGAGAGAGGCTGCATTTAAAAACTATTATGTGTAGGTGAAGGGAATTTTGGGGGGGGGGGGGGAGACACACACAAAGAGAGAGAGAGAGAGAGAGAGGAAGGCTACATTTAGAAACTATTATGTGTAGGTGAAGGGAATCTTGGGGGGAGAGAGAGAGAGAGAGAGAGAGAGAGAGAGAGAGAGAGAGAGAGAGAGAGAGAGAGAGAGAGAGAGAGAGAGAGAGAGAGAGAGAGAGAGAGAGAGAGAGAGAGAGAGAGAGAGAGAGAGAGAGAGAGAGAGGCTGCATTTAAAAACTATTATGTGTAGGTGAAGGGAATTTTGGGGGGGGGGGGGAGACACACACAAAGAGAGAGAGAGAGAGAGAGAGGAAGGCTACATTTAGAAACTATTATGTGTAGGTGAAGGGAATCTTGGGGGGAGAGAGAGAGAGAGAGAGAGAGAGAGAGAGAGAGAGAGAGAGAGAGAGAGAGAGAGAGAGAGAGAGAGAGAGAGAGAGAGAGAGAGAGAGAGGAAGGCTACATTTAGAAACTATTATGTGTGAAGGGAATCTTGGGGGGGGGGGGGACACAGAGAGAGAGAGAGAGAGAGAGAGAGAGAGAGAGAGAGAGAGAGAGAGAGAGAGAGAGAGAGAGTGTGTGTGTGTGTGTGTGTGGGTATTAAAGACTGCAATCATGGTTAGCTACTAGCGATTGCATACGGTCAACATTGATTTTATATTTTTGTATTTTTTGAAGAGGAAAAAGGAGGTCTGGGAGCACTATAGGCATGACATGTAGGGTGGTTGTAAGCTTCGTGAAATTTGCACATTATAATAGTAATAGATTTGTAAATGTATTCAATATATTGATTATAAAAGTTAAGTGGTTGAATAAATGTACAAGCAAATTAACTATATTAAGCAATATTATCCTAAACAAGATTATCAGCTTTAGTTAACTATTATCATTAACTTAATAATAATAGTATGAATGGTACCAAGTTAATAAACATTAACTAACTTACAACATTAATTATCAGCTTAAGTTCTAATTATTAACTTCATAAATGCACATTATACATGTTATTAACTTAAAAAAATGTTAGCAAGCTCATAAACATTATAAACTTTAGTCATTACATTATAAACATTATGAGCTTTAATACAAACTTAAACGTTAAACAATTATTAGTTGATAGATGTTAATTATTAGATTAAATGATAAATATTAACACATAAATTATTGACTCAATGAAATACAAAGTTAACTAATAAATAACTATTAAGTTAATCAACTAAAAGGCTAATTGACACGAAATTTACAACGTCTATGTTAATATTTGAAACGTTCAGTAAATTGGTATTTATTATTAAAGAGATAGAGGTAAATCCTAGTTAGCACTAATTTTGGTGTTTTTATTATTAACTCAATGAACGTAAACGCTAATTAACACTAATTGGGGATTAAGAAAATGTTAATAAAGTTAAACGTTCGTTATTAACATAAATCCTGTTCAAAAGCACGGCGTGAAGCGTAAAACCCTGCTAGGTGGGCTGGAGGGCGGGGGAGCAAAGAGCAAACGGAAGCAATGGAGCTGTACTGGAAGCTGGCATCGGGGGACGCCTCAGTGAGAGAGGCTGCGTGTGTGGCCCTGCTCAGAGACCTACGGGCGCAGCAGCAAGAGCAGGCTTCTCTCCCGAAGACCGCGCCCCCGAAGGATGTCCTGTTAGGTGCCCCCGAAGACAAAAACGAAGGCCTCGAGAACTGCTCTCCCGCGCTCCAGTATGCCCTCCGCCGCCTTGTGCGAGGCGTCTCCTCCTCCAGAGAGGTAATTCGTGCGTGCTGATTTATAATGGAAATCTGATTCCCCTCTCTAACAGTGTGCCGTGTCTCAATAACAGTGCCATGTTTACTTCAGATAATCCGATTTTGCTCATTTGTAATAGTAGGTAATTTGGTTCCTCCCAAGTATTACTCTTACAAATTCTGTTGTTTATTAGTACTGCCTTGTAAGGGCATGCTATAGTAATGTTTCGACCCATGTATAATTCTGCATCCTTATACAACATTCTTGATTGCAGATTTTCTGTGTTTCACTTTGTTTCTCTCTCTCTCTCTCTCTCTCTCTCTCTCTCTCTCTCTCTCTTCTCTCTCTCTTCACTCTTTGTCACGGTCATTCGCTTCCACATTGTTTTACTCTAACATGGTCTCAGAGCTTTGAAGGATTGACCTAGGGAGCATTGAAGGATTGACCTAGGGTGGACCTATTTGAAGAGGAGTTTTCAGTGCAATACATGGTTGTGTTTTCAGCGTTAAGTGCGAGCAAGTGGGTTGCGCATCCGAACAAGAATGAGGCGAGCGTGGGCGTGTGAGAAAAGAGAAGATTTGCTGAAGTTGCTACTGTTGTTAGAGAAGGAAGAAGGTTGCGTTTTTGGGCTTCGAGTGCAGATTTTACATTTTCATCGCCTTTAGCGAGATTGAAGAAGTTTCGGGAAGTGGAGAAAAGAGCCCTAGGAGGCTGTGTTTTCACAGTCAGAGGCGGTTTCTTTTACGTTTGTGTAGGCATTGCAGGTGAAGATGTCTACAGAGACTGATGTGGAGTTCTAGGTGATCATGGATCGGAAGATGTTTGTATTACCGGCTCTTCTATTATATCAAAAGCTCGTTGGCGACAATTACCGCATTTGGTGTGTGATAATATTGGCCATATTAGAGTCTTACGATTTGGTGGAGCTTGTGATGGAGGAGATTAACCGGCCCTCGGTGATAGATGAGTCCAGAATCTTTTCAAATGCTCGTGTGGAGTTGACCAATGCCTAGTCTCATTGGGGCAAGCTGAATGCTAGGATCCGTTCCTTTCTTTTTTTTGTCTCGTACAACAACCGTGATAGCCCATATAGAGCACTTGACGGTGGCTCGGGAGATATAGTTGGAGCTTGACCAGATGTGCAACCGGATGACCCTTATGAAGAGGGTTTCTTTGAAAGTGCAGATACGGACCCTGTGCGTGAATAAGTCTTCTTCACTTTGGGAACACATCAACAAGCTTCGGTAGTTTCAGATGCAGATTTAAAATGCGGGGAAGCCTATTTCCTCCGAAGACATAGCGATCACTTTATTGTCCTAGTTGCCACCACAATTCGGTATTTTTTATTCATCTGTTATTACTTCAGGGCGAGAGTCGACTTTTCGTTGGGAAGAGTTAGTTCTTATGGTCTTGGACCAAGAGGAACAGTTGAAGGGACAAAATGCTTCCAAATCGGAGGCATTGATTGGTCAAGCCTCTCAGAAGAAGAGGAAGGACCAAAAGAAGAAAAAGGAGGACAACAAATCTAAGAAGGATAAAGAGAAAGAATCGACATGCTATATTTATGGTAAGACCAGCCATTGGGAGAAGGATTGCCTCGACAAGGATAAGGAGGACATTAAGAAGGACACAAAGGATTGTGGAGTGGTGGCTTCACCCTCATCAACTGCTTTTCTACACTTAGTGGTCATTGAGGACTCTATACAAAAGAGTTCTGATGCTGCGATGACAGCTCCCCAGGCTCGAGAGTGGATCGTGGACAGTGGTGCCTCACGGCACATGACTCCTTCGACAGTTGGTGTTGTCCATATGTGACCCTTCAGTGAGCAGATTCTCATAGGAGACAGCTCTTCTGTGTCTATTGCTACACGGGGTGAGATACAACTGATTCTAGATGGACGTGGTGGTATCCACACTTTCGAGGTGTTGCACGTGCTAGGTTTAGGGTATCATTTGCTTTAGGTACATAAGATTTGTTCTCTTGGTCTCTTGGTGGAGTTTGACGGTGATGCTGTTCGAGTTCTTGATCGTGGATTGAGGAAGGTTCTCTCTTCAGGGTATGAGGAGAATGGCATCTTTAAATTGAAGTCTTCCTCAGCTCTTACCTCTCAGACACAGTCCGAGCTATGGTATGCTCGGTTTAGCCACCTGAACTATGAGTATCTTCGGAAGGCGTCGTGAGGGTCGCTTGTTCGAGGTTTGCGCGACATAGTGGTGAGCGAGCAACCATGTGTCTCCTGCATTTGTGGGAAGTAGCATAGGGATGTGATTCTTGACAAAGCTTCGAGACGGTCTACTTTACCTATGGAGCTTGTATCTACGGATCTTTGTGGCTCGATGAGGAACGAGTCCTTGAAGGGGACCTTGTACTTCATGTTGATCGTTGATGATTACAGCAGGATGACATGGGCCTACTTCTTGACACTGAAGTCCGAGGCTTTCTCCCACTTCAAGGATTGATTTCTCTTCGAGGAGAACCGATCGGGTAGGAGATTGAAGACCTTGCGATCGGACAAGGGTGGTGAATTTGTTTCTAATGAGTTTACTCATTTTTGTGCAGATAGAGGCATTTACCAGGAGTTTGCTAATATCAACACTTGTTGAAGGATTCAGAATCGAGAGCCCATCGCGTGGACTCAAGAGAATGACATGTTGGAGCAGAACCGAAGTGTGATCAAGATGGCACGCATCATGATGGAGCACCGACAGACACCTTAGTTTCTGTGGGCCGAGGTAGTGGCTATGGCAATCCACATCCTAAATCGATCCCCCACTTCGGCTGTTGATAGGATGGCACCTTTTGAGGCTTACTTTGGGACTAAGCTTGATGCCTCTTATTTCAGGATCTTTGGGTGTGACGTCTATGTGCACATCCTGAAGACGCAACGTGACAAATTTGAGGCGGCTTCCCTACGACAGGTATTTGTTGGCTACAACTCCTAGTTTGCTTGTATGATTCGTAAAGCGGGATGTCGACACGAGCCGAGATGTGCGGTTCATGGAAGTTCCAGCCACATAGGGGAGTGAGGAACACCCCGTACTTGGAGATCTAGGGGAGAGTTGGGCTCCCGAGACAATTCCTTTGGAGCCAAAGCCTCTTAGTGAAGATTTTTCTTTAGATTCCGAGTCTTCTCTTCGACCGGCTACCCTACTGGAGATCCCATCGGTGGATGTACTCGAGTCTTCAGTAGATGGGGAGCCCCGAGAAGAGATTCGACCTCCTTCTTGTTTAGCTCGTGACACACACTATGATTTAGGGATCGAGGGGGTTCCTGAGGAGTGGGAACCGCAGGATGGACCGCGCAGGTCACGGAGGCAGCAGGCACATTCTTCGGAGCTTGTTTGCTGTAACTATTATTTGATATTCCGTGTTATACAAGATAGAGAGCTTATATTAGTGAAGGAGGCTTTACAGTCGAATCATTGGTGGAAGGCGATGGAAGCCGAGTTGGAGGCCATTGAGCAGAATGGCACTTGATTTCTTGTGCCTCGTCCCTCTCACAAGAATGTGATTGGTGTCAAATGGGTCTTCAAGACCAAGTACCGTAGTGATGGCTCTTCGGACAAGCACAAGGCTCGCCTTGTTGCTAAAGGTTTTGCACAACGCCCAGGTGTTGACATCCATGATACTTTTGCCTCTATAGCTCATATGGCGACTATTCGTGCTGTTTTTGCCTTGGTTGTTCATAAAAGATGGCCTGCTTTTTAGTTGCATGTGAAGTCGGCTTTCTTAAATGGTGATTTGAAGGAAGAGATCTATGTAGAGGGGCCTCCTGGCTTTGGTTTCTCAGATGGGAAGGTTTACAGGTTGAAGAAGGCCTTGTATGGTCTGAAGTAGGCTCTGTGTGCTTGGAACGAGAAGATTGATTCATTTCTCTAGGCCAAGTTGGGATATCGGCGGTCTAGGGCCAATCTGTAGCTTTATGTGTACATTTCCGAGGGAGGTCATGTGTTGTTTGTTTTGTATGTTGATGACTTGATTGTTGCCGGTGATTATACCTAGAAGGTCGAAGAGACAAAGGCAGCCCTACATCAAAAGTTTGAGATGATGGATTTAGGACTTCTCCATTTCTTTTTGGGCCATGAAATTTATCAGTCTAGGGGGATTTTTATCTCTCAACAGAGATATGTATAGGAGCTCTTGGTGACTTTTGAGATGGAGGATTGTTGGTCAATTTCTACTCTTATGGATCCGAACTGGAAGGCCACCTCACATGGAGATTCTCCTTTGGCAGATGCTACTCGCTACTGTCAGCTGATTGGATCATTGATTTGGCTCCTCAATGCACGGGTTGATTTATGTTTTGCTGTAGGTCTCTTGGCTAGGTTTATGAGTGCACCTCAACAGGTGCATTGGTAGGCTGCTCAGAGGATACTTCGGTTTCTGAGGGGGACCTCCGACCTCGGGATTTTCTATCCAACAGGTACATGTGCTTTTGATCTTGTTTTTGCAGGTTGGAGTGATTCAAGTTGGGCTGGTGATGTGGATCAAAGGCGGTCTACTACAAGTTATTGTTTTACCTTGAGTGCTGGTGCTATCTCTTGGAGTAGCAAGAAGCAACCCATGGTAGCCCTATCTTCGACTAAGGCAGAGTATCGGGCTGCGTCTTCTACCACATGTGAGACCGTGTGGCTTCGGTGGTGGTTGGAGGAGCTTGGCTACTCCTGGACTCGTCCTACTATTTTGCGGTGCGACAATGAGAGTTGTATTGCCTTGGCACGGAATCCCGTATTCCATGTCCGGACGAAGCACATAGAGATCCAACGTCACTTTATCAGGGAGAAGCTTTTGGATGCAACCATTGATGTGGAGTACTATAAGACTGAAGACAATCTTGCAGATTTGTTTACAAAGGCACTTCCCCAGGCTTTACTTCATTGACATTCCAGATCCCTTCGTCTACTGGCTTGTCCAGGATCTGAGAGGGGGTATTGAGAGTCATCTCTGCCACATCAGTAGTGCCACGTGGCAGTTTTACAATTTTTAAGTTAAAAACGAAACCCTAGCAGTTCAACTGCGATAAAACCCTAACCCTATTGTCACTTAGCCCCTAGGACACTAGGGGCAATAATTGCATTTGATGATAGTTTAAATGCATAGGGAGCCCAAATCATGGATCAAAGGGCATCAATGCGTAGCCCATGAGATGGCCTACAAAATCCCCTCCATGAAATGGGCGGATTGATCTAGGAACAATAACAAAATCCTAGAAAAAATGATACATGTGGTCATGGTTGCACATGTTCATCCAAGTGGATATGGCAATCTATGACAATATAGAGTGTGACATTATGGTACAAATGGAATCAATTTCAAGGCTTGCCAAAAAGCCTAGAACTTTGGTTGAGAAAGAGCTTTTGTGAAAAGATTTGCCAAGTTGTCTTCAATGGGTATGTAAGACAACTCTATTTCTCTAAGCTGACATCCGCTCATGAACATAGTGGTAATGAACTTCTATATGCTTTGTGCGGGTATGGAACATTGGGTTCTATGCAACACCCAAAGCACTCTGGCTGTCAGTGTAGATAAGTGTCAGAGCCATTTGGTGTACATGAAGATTTGCAAGTAACTTGTAGAGCCAAACAAACACACTCCAGTGTGGCTATGAATGTTGCTCTGTATTCAGTTTCACAACTGGAAGTAGCAAAGGTAGTTTGTTTCTTGTTGAACCAAGAAACAAACTACCTTGGGTACATCTCTTGTTTCTTGTTGAACCAAGAAACAATAGATGTACCCAAGAAGCAATAGTTGCCACTATGAGAGAGAGAAAATCTGAATATCCAGTCCAATCGCTGCTAGAATATCCATGCAAAGAGAGTGAAGAATTAGCCTTGTAGAGAAGGCCAAGATACCAAAAGATGCAATTCACTGCTCGCCAATGAAAGTACTGACGGGCTGTGCATAAATCTGCTCAATTGGGAGATAGCAAATTGAAGATCGGGCCTAGTGTGACATAGATAAATCAAGCATCCAACAGCTTGTTGACATAAAGTAGTATTAAAGGATCCGCTACCATCATTAGAAGTGAATCTAAAACTAGGCTCCATGGGAGTGGACATGGGCTTACAATCCTCAAATTGAAAGCGCTAAAGAAGTTGTTCAATATACTTGGATGGTGTCATAATGATGTTCCCCCCAATGGTGGCAAATTGGATACCCAAATAATAGCGAAGTAGACCAAGATTTGTCGTGGTAAATGTTTGCTGTAAATCACCCTTAAATGCTGCAATTTGACTAGCATTGGTCCCAATGATAAGCATATCATCAACATAAAGCGCACGAATAATAAAATTAGATCCCTGATGTTGAATGTAAAGTGTAGCATCAATAGGGCTATTCTGAAATTTGACAAGACTTTGTGCTTAGAGCCTTTAACTACAAATCTTGGAGGTTGAGAAACACATATTCCTTCAGTGAGATATCCATGGAGAAATGCTGACTTGATGTTTGGGTGATGCACCTCCCAATGAAAGTGGGTATCAAGGGCAATTATACTCTTGATGGTAGTAATGTGAGAGATAGGGGCAAAAGTCTCCTCAAAGTCCATTCCTTGCTCTTGGGCATAGCCCTTGGCAACAAGGCCGGCTTTGTTCCTATCAATAGAACCATTTGACTTTCTTTTAATTTTATAAACCATTTGGTACCTATTTGTGCTTACCATGAGGCAAGTGACATAGCTTCCAAGTGTCATTCTGATGGATGGAATCAATCTCTACTTTCATTGCTTCCACCCAATGATCATATGAAAAAGCATCTTTATAACATATAGAGGTTCTTCATTGCAAGTTGTAGCCACCAATACACATGCAAGAAGGTTGCCCTGTTCTTTACGAGTAGAGGCTCGTGTGCGGGCAGCCAAAGGAAGAGGCTGCTTGCTGTCCCAAAGAGTGTCGCAGACAGTGAGGTACTCTTTTAGGCTGCTGAATTTCAGCCCTTGTATTTTACAACTGATCAAGAATAGGGGGCTGCTCTTTGGCTAAGGTATCACGATGCTATTGTGGCTGTAAATCAGGCTGAATAGACTGCTATAATGTGTTTGTAGGTGGTGGAAAGGAGGGCTAAGAAGAAGGTCAGCCATGGAACCATCTTGTAAAAGTGGTAGTAGGCTATCAAAGATGTTTGAAGCATCAATAATAGGCTGTTTTTGACAGTCTAGCAAGGGGTGAAAAGCATTTTTAGCAAAGATAACTGGCGATTGGTCGTGATGAGGTGGCAAGTTGGTTACACATGGCTACACAAATGATGCAACTGGCTCTAAGTGACTAACACAGTAGAGGTAATGCAGCAATCAGGTGCAGTGGCAAATAGACTGTCGTTTCTACAAGGGTGGTTGGATCCCAGGTGGTAGGTTGGATTAGTGTGGCAGAATTGGGGCAGCTCATGATGGGTAGGAGTCCACAACAATGTGATAACTAAGAGAGAGAGACCCCGTGATGACCAAGACGTTGGGCTAACCATTGACAAATAGGTGGCATTTCAGTCGGCAAAGTTTGTCGATTGTCAACAGTTGTGAGGCTTCAAGCGGTGTTGAGAATAGGAGCAGCAAGTCAGCATATCCTTGGGTGGTGAGAGCTTGGGGCAGTTAGCTGGACAAGGCAGCTCCTTCTACAACAGTAGAAGAGGCGTCAGAAATAGGTGAAGCCTTGGACAATAATTGACATGAATGGGTGATGAAACCAGCCTTCCTCCTCGGATAGGGTGGTAAATCCCTGATTACAACTTAAATACAGCAGCAAACAATAAATGCAAATCTGAAAATATAAATTTACCTACTAATCTTGGACAATGCACACCTGATTGGCCCCAAAATTGCACCCCTTTCGGTATTTCTTTAGCTTTATTGAAGAAAAAATTAACTTACAATGGGATTCTCCCAATCCCTTTCGGTATTTCAACTCCCCTTGCTATCCAAAGTGACCAACAAGTCTTCAATCTATTTTGCCCCTTGATTCGGGCACTCAATTGGCCTTCACCTACTTCATAGACGATGGAAATGCCTCAAATTCAATGGCTGACTAGTCCTCCATCTGAATTCAGCTGAAATTCACCTTCAGCCTTGTTGAATCCAAGTCTTGGAGCTTCCAATTTTTGGCACGCTTTCCAAGGCTGTTGCTAAACTCTAATTTTTGCTGTAAATTAGGATTTATAGTAGAGAAATTTGCAATTTCTCAGTCTCCAAGGGTCCAAATGCTGAGATCTTCGGAGCAAGGCTGTGAAATGCTGGGAGATGAGAGGGAAAGTTGTAGAGAGAGAAAATTCAGAGTGTTGTCGTGAAGAATGATTGAAAATCAATCAAGTCCAGCTGTTGCCCTTCCACAATGGCATGTAGATGCAAAGAATTGAAGAAAATTAGTCATTTACTGCTGCTGCCTTGTCTCAACAGCTTGTAGATGCTGTCACCTGTTGTTGATTGGTCTTCTCCTGCCCTTGCTGCCTTAGAAGGTCCTCCAATGGCTGCAAATTAAACCAACATCTCCTCCCTCTCTCTTGCAGGCTGAATAACTAAAAATGCCTCTCTCCAGCCTCTAAAGACGTTTGTAAGTTTTCATGGGTATTTTTGATAAGTGGCGGCCTTTCCAAGTGGTTTTTCCAGCATTATTCATAATGAAATATGAATTTTCAGTCTTTAAATACTGAAAATAAATCTAATAATTATTTCGGTGCCTTGAAAAATAATCTAACAGGCCAATAATTAAATTGGCTAAGCATCTTCCACTCCCGAGTGTCTCTGCACTAATCTTTGACTATCAGATTGGCATTAGGTACCATTAAACGCCACTTCTCTAGTGTTACCAATTGACACTTATGGCCAAATGAATGACCTAGGCCAACAATTGACACCGGATACCACCAAGTACCTATGCGGCATAACTTATAGCAACTTTTTCCTTTGACATCCAATGATTTCTCCGAGTCCCAGGCTCGTAAATTTACTTTAATCCCAATTGCACCTCACATGTGCATCATTTACTTAATCATGTGATTAAAAATTAATCTATATGTTAAGTGAGATTTCAATAATACGTGTCCTCATGATAGGTGATGTCTTGTGGTGATTAGAAGTAGGTGAGGAAATAGGGTAGTACAAGGTGCAATCGCCAAGAAGACAATAGAGGTGGCATGAAGGCAATGAGAACGAAAAATTGTGACGTGGAGTAATTTTGTGACTAATTTAATGAAAAATGAATGAGAACGAAAAATTGTGTGATTGACAAGCCTTCACAGGCTGCATTTACCCTCTTGCTAGCTGGTCCTTCATCTGGCGACCTCCAAACCATTAAGTGTTAGCTCACAGAGACCCTTGGCATTTGCATTTGCAGCCTTGGCCAATCTCTCGGCGTTAAGACTACGCTTGCTCCTTTGATAGTTGGTGATATTATTCTTCCTCCTTGATGGCATTAGAGGACTATGGTTCGCTCCCTCAACAGCTGTCCTTTACTTTCCAATGATTATTTCAATAGCCCATTGCCCAGAGGACTGCATTTTGCTTTCCTCTCTGTGTAGATTCCCTACAGGTGTTGCCACTTGATTCAGACAAACATGTTATCTTTTGAGCTTTGGCTCCACTAGGGCCCCTAGGGTTTCAGAGGGGGTTTCCAGGATTGCACCCCCATCCCTTTCAGAGGGGGACGATCTTGATGATGCAACTATGGATTTCTTATCCCTAGTGTTTTGAGAGGGGGTTTCTAGGATCGTGTGAGGAGCTTCTTCATCAGCAATCTTCATCGACAGACTTCAATATTGCCACCTGAGGATTTTTTTCTCCCTTGGCTTTCCACCACATCCAGGATTCGAGAGAGTCTGTTAGCAATCATGAGTGCCATGCCTTGTCTGTTTGAGTCAGAGGAGGACTTTAGGAGCTTTGACATGTCTGCCACTTGTTTTGACGGAGGAAGTAGCTTATTCTAGAGGAGCCATTTTATTACCTTTTAGTTCATTCTCTCCTCTAGTCAGGATTTTGTGTGCATTTCTCAAGCAGTTTCTACAAACATCAGTTTGCCTTACTTGTCAGACATTGTCCACATTTTTTGGCATTTTTTTGTGTCGGTTTAGTATCTTTACCAGCATTAAATGCTGGTTGGCCATATTTTAGGCCCAAAAATAAGGTTGGCCAGATTTAGGAGTGTTTTGGCTATTTATAGCCACCTCCCACTCACTTGGTAGATCATCTCCCATTCTTCCTTTGCAGGTTTTGTAGATGCACACTCTGACTCCATCGTCTTCCTTTGTCTTCAGTACTGCCATCATCATTATCTTGATCTGGCGCTTTCATTCAAGCTGTGGGCTATGTTTAGGGACTAATCAGTCCTCCTGTTTACAACATTTGTTCCTTGTCCAATGCAGATTTCTTTCTTCTTCTCTTGCAGTTCCTCGTTGTTCCTTTGTGTCTATGTTCGTGTTTCCTTTCTGCTGTGCACTCTCATAGTTTCTCCCTGCAAACCCTATTGTCTCTTTGTATCATTTCATATTCTAACATGGTATTAGAGCATACTTGCTATTTTGACATGGTATTAGAGTGCAAGAGCTTAGATAGCTAAAGATCGTGTTTATCAGAGGAGGCAAAGGCAGGTTGCAGGATTGGCATCATCTATTGATTTTCCCCTTAATCTCCATTGCATCACTGGGAGAGAGACCTTTCTCTTCCTCTCCCTCCCACCCTCCCTTTTACAGGTTGACACTCCGGTGCTATGACTTCTTTATAGGTAGATGGATAGACCACGGGATGCTCTTATTGCAGCATCACCAGCCCCCCCATCGATGCTTGCCAACTTTGACCTTTGCTCCCTACTCCGCCGGAGTATATGCATCTATCCCTAGGCACTCATGCCACCTCTCCCTTCTAGGCCACAGAGTTTATTTTGAACTAGCTTTTAGATTTTTATGCTCAAGGCAATAAGACACATTCGATACGTACTAAGACCTTTCAAGCCACAAGAGGATCACCGGGTACCTTGGGACCACCACAATGTGCTACGGAGGTTGCTTCTACTCGTTCTAGGGTTTTAGGAATGCCACCTCGACAATCCACGGTTCTACAATCAACTTCATCGAGAGAGAGTGATTGCTGGCTATCGTCCCATCAGCAGTCTACTCCTTCAAGAGAGTGGCTGTTTGACTCCTTTCATTGCTTCAGCTTTGGAGTCCACTTCCTTGAGAGACAACGATTGTTGTCCACCCTTGGCTTAGCATGAGTCTACCCTTTTCTCACCCTCGACTACTTAGACTTGCGAGTTCGACACCCTAGATACCTTCTTTGGCACGATGGGCGGCACCTTCTTGGCCATCAGATGATTTAGAGTTTGTGGTCCATGAGTTTTTCAATTCCCTCTCTCTCATAGAGAGGGACTTTGAGGGGGATGCTCTCCATGAGGGCTCCTACTTCTTGTTCGGCTTTAGAGGGGGCCCTTGTATCTCCACCCTTAAGAGGGGGTATCCACTCATCATGAAGTTCGTCACCCACCATTTACTCTTTGGGATTGGCTATCTTTGAGTAGTCATTTCTCCTCTTGATACCCAGGATCTTTGGGTACCACCTAGATCAAAGCCTTGGAGATTTAGTTGTGGCTTGGTGATGAGGCCTTTGAAGTCCTTCCAACATGGAGTTACAAAGCTAGTGGCTTCTCTCTCAAGGTGAAGTTAGGTTCTACAATTCATCTTGTCTATTGTTTCTTACTACAAGTTACCTTTCAGGTGGAAACCTTGGATCTTGTAAAGAAATACTCTGACACAGAAGCACAAATAACAATCGTACGACAAAGCACTGATAAAAGAACACAATTAGGGTTAGGGTAACTTAGAGACAATGAACACAAAAAATATCTGAAGTGATATAACTGCTGAATATACAATGCTCATGCAGCAAACACACTATGCAGTGAATGAATACTGACTCCTGTATCTCAAGGATCATGGCAAGGGTAATGAGTTGGAAAGTTTGTTGTACTTTGAATGGATCTCGAATCGCAACAAGGCAGTCTCCGGATGTCGAACACGAGCAAACGCAGTAGTGAGAAGTTGGGTTTGATGGAGACAACAGTGAGGAGAGAGAAAGACTAAAAACGCAGGCAGGACAACCTGCAGGAGAGAGAAAGACTAAAAACGCAGGTAGGACAGCTTGCAGGAGAGAGAAAACTGTCAAACCCAGGCTCGACAGCCTGGCGACAGCCTACAGAAGCTGAGATCAGCTCCAAACTATGTGAAGAGGGCTGGAAATCAAGCGTCAACTGATGGAATGGATAACTTTGGCTGAGATGTCCTCTGCGAACAGGGTGTGGGCATCAAGCTAAAACACTTGAAATTTGCAAAAACGAGATTGTAAGTTGAATGGAAGATAGTATACGTATTTATAGAAAGTTTGGGTCCTCCCAAGTGGGTTTGTGCTTATGGGACACAGAAACTCTCTAGGATCGTGTTTCTTTTAAATAAACAAGGTTTCTTCATTAATTAAGCAAGTTTTGGGGCTGTTTAAGTAAAGCCAATGCATTTTTAGCTCAACATCCCCTCTTAGTGCCTAGCTCAACCTGCTCTTTGGAAAAATGGAAGTGGACTCCCACATGTTGCGTCCGTGGAGAAATGATCGGATTGCTTGCAAGGGCAATGGTACTTTGGTTGTGGCAATAGACAACAGTGGGAGAGTCGCATGGGTAATGAAGTGTTGCCAGCAAACTCCTTAGGTGGATGGCCTCAATGGTGCTATCGAAGAGAGCTCGGTACTCAGCCTTGGCTGTGGAAGTGGCCACCGTCTCCTGCATACGGCTTGACCAAGAAATGGGAGCCGTGCCCAAGGTAAAGAGGTAGCCGCCATGAGAATGCCAAGTGTTGGGATCTCCTGTCCAATCAGAATCAATGTACCCCTGCAAACATAAACCAGAGCTATATGTCAAGCCATAATAATAAGTACAACGTAAATAACGCAACAAATGAAGACATGCAATCCAATGTGACATTCTAGGTGCTGTGAAATACTGACTGAGTAAGTTAAATCTGGCCTAGTGTGAATTAACCAAATAAGTTTTCCTACAACAAAGCGATAAGTATGTGCATCGAAGAGCTGTCCTAGGATATCCTTCGACAAGTGGACAGTAGGATCAAGAGGCGTGGCCACTGACCGTGTCTGATTCGAAGTGTGCTGTTCCACTACTTAAAGTGCGTACTTCTGCTGTGACACAAAAATGCACCCCCTAGAACGACACCCGAATAAGAGGCTCCTCTACACGATATGTGAACTGTTGAGGGAATGGGGTATAGTGTTGCTTTCCGAGTTGACAAGCTTTACAGACATCGCGAGCTAGTTTTAGACGGGGAAGGCCCTCAACTAGCTGACAGCAGGATAACTCATAAAGAGAGTCATAACCAATATGCCCTAAGCGAAATTACCAAAGGCGCTCATTGTTTGTAGGCTCTGGAGATATTGCTAATGCTTGGAAGCTACGGAACATGGAACCCTTGGCTATCGGCTCGGTCAGAAAGTGAGTCATGTGATAAAGGCTATTAGATTGTGCCTCATCGCAAGCAATCTCTAAACCAGTCTGAGAGTCAAGGATCTCGACTGTGGTCACTGTAAAGAAAACTGTTCTCCCCAACTGGCAAAGCTATTGAACAGATAACAAGCTCACCCCAAGCTGGGAGACATAGTATACATTGTCCACCGAGGCCAGATCCGGACCCTTGTCAATGGCAAAATTGACACTACCTTGAGCTTGAATCTTGACCGAGGAGTTGTTTCCTTCGTAGACTTGCCCGGCTGCAGGGGCTTGGGTACGGAAAATGTTCTCTATAGGAGTCATATGATGTGTAGCTCCATTGTCTACAATCCAAACAGGAGCTGAAGTACTCGGCTGCGACGAGTGGGCCTCTGCGGTAACCTTTTCAGGAGGCAACTCACAGATGTGGATAAGACTCGCATCTGATGTCTCTATGGAGACGATGCAGGCCTTTGCAGACCAATTAGACAAGCTCTCTGGAGTTGAGAATGTTGTCGACTAAGATGGTTGAGCGGTGGCAGTATGAGTCTGACCTTTAAACTTCCCCTTGCCATCACCCTACCTCTCTTGCTGGGGGTTGCTCGACTAAGGGGCGGGGGTCTGAGACTTAGATTTGGATGCTGTGCCCTTGGCCTTTGATCGACAGTCGTCGTCAAAATGACCAGCCTTTTGACAATGTTGACAATACCTATTCTTTTTAGGTACATTTTGCCACCCTTGTTTGAGTTGTGATTGGGAGTTTCCTTGTGATTCCCCGGATTGATTTTGTTTTTGATTTTGAATGGAGGTTTGATTTTGTTTGCCCTTCCCTTGTTGCCCCTTTTAAGAATGAGCAACAAGAGCCCCCTTCGAGGAAGAGTTCATATGAAATTGATCAAACAACCATGCGTAAGGCAACAACTGACACTCAAATTCATAGAAAGTAGGCACGGTAGGCTTTGAAACTATAACTTCCACAAAATTGAAGTATTTCTTGGGAAGTTTGTTCAGAAACGATGTGACTTGATCGTCCGAGGACTTGGGAGTCCCTGTAGTGGAGAATTTGGCAAAGAAGTCGCCGATACTCAGCCAACTTGACTTTCAAGTCATCCTGGTCAATGATTTTAAAGAGTTGGAGTTTATGGTTAAGATTTATATCACGAGTCCTATCCCAAGCCGCATAGCGGTCAGTCAAGTGTGCCGATTGCTGTGATGCTAAGTCAAAATGCTGAAGCTGAGAATGAGGTGGATGAGGTGGAACCATGAGGTGTTGGGAAAGTGGGATAAGATGAAGGTGGAGGGTAAGATGGTGGTGGTGGGTGTGTTTGATAGGAAGAATGAGGGGGGAAAGGTGGGTAGGCAGAAATAGGCGGGGAGTGTCCAATGAGTGCCAATTGATGCGGAGGCACTGGAACATGAATGTTTCCATAAGGTGCTGATGGAGGTGGAGGTATTGGGACACGGAAGCCCTGTACAAATCTCGATTGGGGCATAGCAGTAGAACCAGGAGGTCCACTAGGTAATGCTATAGAGGCAAGTTGTGGTAACAATTGATCCTCACTTGGGAGAGATTGGGGTGGATACCCAGGTTGCAATGATCACCAAAATGTGTGAGAAGTACTAGGTGGAACGCCACTCGATGTGTTAGAATTTGCCGATTCTATGAGTAGCGCCCAATGTAATTTGTGTGGCATGGACACTTATTGAAGTGTCAATGTAAGGTGTGTACACCTAGTGTCTTAGAAACTTAAAGTAGTGACACTAGGCTCTAGAGTAAAATAAACCTAACTCTAGTTAGTTGGTGGAAGGCTGGTTAGGTCAACCCTTGACCTAAACATAAGTTGTACTTTCACTCTATCTTTCATTCTAGCAAGTACACTCTTCTTTTTTTGCTTCAGCTCAATCTCTTGCTGTCATTGTCTCTCCTCTCTCTCTCTCCATAGTTGGCTGTCATTTTCCAACATTTGGTATTAGAGCAACTCGTATGCGCGGATTTCGTTCAGTCACCGTCAGCCCGTGCCACCCCGCCCAAGGTCCTATTGCTGCCAGCTTGGTTCTCAGCTCAAGGAACTGTTTTCAGCTGCTGTGAGGTGCTGCTGAAGTGGAGGAGTAGCTGTAGCTGAGTCTCTTGTCTACTCCAGATCTGTCCATCTGCTCCAGATCTGTCCAGTTCAGCTATCAGCTCCAAATCTGTCCATTTGCTCCAGATCTGTCCAGCTCAATCATCTGCTCCAGATCTGCTGTTTTCAGCCTGCGCACAGCGCTGCATGCAGTCCAACGTGCAGTCCCACACGCAGCCCTTCACTGCAGCCCAAGGAGCTGCTGTTTTCAGCTCTGCCCGCCATTTTCTCAGCTCTACCCGCCATTTTCTCAATCCTGCCCGCCAATTTCTGCAAACCCTAAAAAGTGCAAAAACCCTAATTTTCAGATTTGGGGTTTTCTAGAAAATTCTGGAATTTCTAGTCTATTTCAACCATCTCTTCTCTAATCTCAGCTCGTGTTGCCCGAAAATTTGGGACTTTTGCTAAATTTTTGCTTCTGGAGTTCGAATTGACAACCAATTTGAAGAAATTTCTCAAATTCTTGGACATTCCCACAAAAAATTTGGGGCTTTTGCTCGATTGGAGGCCCTTTGCGCAAATTGTTACCAAACTCATAGACATTGCACAATTTCTTCCACATTGGCTTAAGAAATTTGGGGCTTTTCAGTTTTTTGGATCCGGCACGTATCCGAGGCAGATTTCAGCTGCTGTTTACTGCTGACATGCATCCCAAGGCAACATTTTTGCAGAAATTCTAGTTGTAAGGTACAAATTTCTTCAATTTCTTTGAAATTTTATTAAGAAATTTGGGGCTTTTGCTCGATACACACTCTAAGGCAAGAAATGAGCAATACAACAACATTTAATTGCTGCTATAGTTAGATTAGGTAGAGAATTTTGGAAAAATCCAGTAAATTTGGATAAGAATTAGCATTAAGTTTCTGTATTTTGTACTTTCTCTGAGGAGTATACTCTATGCTTCAGCATTGAAGTATTTGGCTGCAGATTTTTGTCTATCATTGACAGCATGGCACGTCAGGGGAATAATGATCAGAGCAACATCCTTGGTGTCCTCACTTAGGACGACAAACTTGATGGCTCAAACTACCCACTGTGGAGTTTTATGGTCTGTAACCCTCTTGTGGCGAAGGACTTGTGGGACTATGTTATAGGTGATTTGCAATGACCAAGAGGTCTTGCACCTCAGAAACCTCAGCGTAACACTCGAGGATAGGTTGCTGCTGGTGGTGGTGGTATTGGTGCTGCTACTGCTGCTGCCCCTCCTCTCCCTTCTATCGAGGATCAAGGAAAATGGGACTCAAAAGATGCATAGGCACTTTCTTTGATTGCCTTGTCAATGAAAAGGGAAATTATTCTGCACATTCGGTCTTGTAAGACCTCAAAATCAGCATAGGATGTACTTGAGCGTATGTTTGCAGCATGCAATGAGGCTAGGAACTCCTATCTCCACAGAGAGTTGGCCAATGTGACCATGGATGAAGGTGATAGCATGATAGAGCACCTTACTCACATACAGGATTAGCGTGAGCAGCTACTCAATGTTGATGAGGTCATTTAGGATGCTGAATTGGTAAACATCACATTGAACTCTCTTTCAGAGTCATATCTTGGTTTCCACACCTATTTGATGTTGTCTTTGAGGGGGGGGGGGGGGGGGCAACAGCCCCTTACATTTGTGGAGTTGGAAGGCCTCTTACTGCAAGAGGAACAGACTCGGAAGAATGTGGCATTGTATTCAGGTGATGTGGCTATGCTTTCCAAGTTCAAAGGCAAAGGCAAAGTCAAGCAAAATGTAAAAAATCAACAAAAGGGTGATGCTGGACAGCCATCAAATAAGGTTGTCCAAGACATAGAAAAGACTAAAAAGAAGGGGAAATGCCATTATTGCAAGAAGCCCGGTCACTATATCGATGAATGTAGAAAGAGATTGGCCAAAGAGAAGAAAAAGAACTCCGGTTTGGCTGTCCAAGAAACATCAACCAGCAAATCTATTGGTGATGATACTTCAGCCAACTTTGTAGAGGAGGACTATGCATTTCTCACATGCAGCCATGGTTTTTCAATGGCTGATTCAACATTTAATTTTGCTAAAACACAGCAAACATGGTATTTTGACAGTGGGGCGTTAAAGCACATCACTTCCAAGAAGTGTTTGTTTACCTCTTTGCATTCACTCCCTGTTGGGAAGCGTGTTACATGTGCGAACAACAGCAGTTATGATGTATGTGGCATTGGGACAGTCACTATTATTGCTACAGATGGTTGTGATTTCATGCTTCTAGATGTCTTGTTTGTACTTGGCATTATATAGAACTTGTTGTCTATCTGTGCTTTTAATAAGCATGGCTTTTAGGTCATCTGTGAGGACGACAAATGCATTGTTAGAGACAGAGAGAGGGATTATGCACTTAGGTTGTTCGGTACCCTATATAAGGGTCTATTTTTGTTGGATACATATGACAGACATTTTCATGATGCTTTAGCAGTCACTACTCTTTCGCTCACTATGCAAAATGCGGAGCCATGGCATACCCACTATGGGCACATGAGCTTTGGGAGTTTGATGACCCTTCAAAGATGTCATATGGTAGATGCATTGCCTTCAGTGGAGACTCCACCTTCTCATGCATGTGAGAGATGTATTTTGGGCAAGATGCACAGGTTTGCCTTCAAAAAGGATGGTGCAGTGCGTGCTGTCCGAAAAATGCAGCTTATTCACTTTGATGTTTGTGGTCCCATGAGGACACGGGCACTTGGAGGGCATCAATACTTTGTTACATTTATTGATGACTACTCTCGGTATACATGGGTGTATGGGTTGAAGGCAAAAATTGATGTGTTTATGCATTTTAAACGTCTTGTTGCAAAGCTTGAACCTGAAACTGACTTAAAAGTGCAAACACTTCGCACAGATAGAGGGGGGGAGTACATGTCTTGTGCTTTTGAGACATATTTGCTTGATCATGCCAGTACACATGAAGCCACTGTCAGAATGACTCCTCAGCAAAATGGTGGTGCTGAAAGGAAGAATTGGACTCTTATGGAGATGACTCGTTGTATGCTAAAAAGCAAGGGGCTATCTCATAAATTTTGGCTAGAAGGCCTTCAGTGTGCAAATCATTTGTTGAATCGTGCACCCAATAAGGCATTGAAGACGATCACTCCGTTTGAAGCTTGGCATGGCAAGAAACCCAAAGTAGACTATTTTCGGGTGTTTGATTGCATAGCCTATGTAGGGCTATCGCTTGTATGACCCCTACACCAAGAAAGTCTTTGTCAGTAGGGATGTCCTATTTGCTAAAAATGTTGCATTTTCACATGATCAGTTTCAAATGCCACCCACCCATGACATTGGTGATGTCTTTGAGGGTCTTTTGCCACTTACTTTGGAGTTTGTGCTTGCTGTAAATGGCAAGACAAACTTAATACAGCAAGCTATTGCTGCACCATATGCTCCCGAACAGTAGGGTATCGATGATGGTTTGCTACATAAAGTGGAAGAAGCAGTACAACATGAAAGGATTGCTGTAAATGCAGCCAAAATAGTCCCAAGATGGTTGTTACAGACTCTCCAGGAGAGTAAATGGATGCTCCTATACCTCAACGCACTAGAAGGGCTGCTAAAAATGCAACGGGGGGGCACATTTGATTGATTTTATAGAAGTAGATGATTGTGATGAGCATGTGTTTATGAGCTCACTATTGGATGATGATAAGTCTACTTCCTTGGACGAAGCTCAGCAAGATGTACATTGGATGCAGGCCATGCAGGATGAGTTAGACTCTATTGCCACTAACTCTACATGGGATCTTGTGGATTTACCACCTGTCAAGAAGGCCATTGGCACAAAATGGGTTTTTAAACTCAAACGCAAGGCTGATGGTACAATTGACAGGTACAAAGCGCGGTTGTGTTAGCTAGTCATTTCCTGGATAGTTAGTGCCACGTTAGCACAATACGGCAAAGGAGGTGCCACGTCATCAGTGCCACGTCAGCAGTGCAGTCGGATTGCACAGTCGGCCAGATTTCTGCTGTGGGCTGCATTTAATGCAGCTGACCTGATACTGTTATTTATTATTTCTTGGCTATTTATAGCCAGTTCTTGTGGCACACTTGATTATTCATTCTTCAGTGATTTCAGATTCTAATCTTGAAGAAATGTTGGCTGAGACAGATTGTGCTCGGGCTGACGGAGATTGAGGTCATCAAGTTGGAGATATACGCAGATATTTCCTCTGCCCCCTTGTGTATTTCTGCACTCTTATACAGCATACTACACCGCAGATTTTCTGCGTTTACACTCTCCTTCTCTCTCTCTCTCTCTCTCTCTCTCCTCTCTGTGTTCACTCTCTTTCAGTCTTTGTCGTACGCTTCCGCATCGCTGCACTCTGACATGGTATCAGAGCGGTGAAGATGGACTGACTGAGGGCTGAACCTATCTGAAGAGGAGATTTCAGCGCGACACAAGGTTGCGTTTCCAAGTTTCGAGGGCGAGCGGGGGGGTTGCGCATCGGATTAAGGCTGAAGCGAGCGTGGGCGTTCGGGAAAGGAGTCTAATTGGTGAATTTGCTGCAGGTTATTGCTGTTCGAAGGGGAGGAAGGCTGCGTTTGAGGCCTTTCATTGTAGATTTTACCTTTTCATTGCCTCTGGCAGGTGAAGAAGGTTTGGGCAGTGGAGAAATTAGTCCTAGAAGGCTGCGTTTTCACAATCAGAGGGGTTTGCTTTTGCGTTTGTGCAGTTATTGCAGGTTAACATGTCTATAGAGACTGATTTGGAGTTCCAGGCGATCATGGACAGGAAGGTGCCTGTTCTATCGGCTCTTTCAACGGATCAAAAGCTTGATGGTGACAATTACCGCATTTGGTGGGTGATGATGTTGGCCATTTTAGAGTCTTATGATTTGGTGGAATTGGTGATGAAGGAGATTCACAGGCCCTCGGTGAGGGATGGGTCCAAACTATCTTCCAATGCTCGTGCAGAGTTTACTAAGGCCCAGTCTCATTGGGACAAACTGAATGCAAGGATTCGATCTTTTCTGTTTCTGTCTTGCACCACAGCCATGATAGCTCACATCGAGCACTTGACGGTGGCTCGTGAGATATGGCTGGAGCTCAACCAGATGTACAACCCGATGACCTTGATGAAGAGGGTTTTTTTGGAGATGCAGATGTGGACTTCGTCCGTGAATAAGTCTTCTTCACTTCGGGAACACATCAACAAGCTTCGGCAGCTTCAGATGTAGGTTCAAAATGCGAGGAAGCCTATTTTCTTCGAAGACATGGCGATCACTTTACTATCCTAGTTGCCGCCACGATTTGGTACTTTTTATTCCGCTCTTATTGCTTCAGGGCGGGAGTTGACTTTTCGGTGGGAAGAGTTGGTACCTATGGTCTTGGACCAGGAGGAACAATTGAAGGGATAGAATGCTTCCAAATCAGAGAGATTGGTTGGTCAAGCCTCTCAGAAGAAGGGGAAGAACCAAAAGAAGAAGAAAAAGGACAACAAATCCAAGAAGGACAAGGAGAAGGAATCAACTTGTCATATTTGTGGAAAGACTGGTCACTGGAAGAAGAATTGCCCCGACAAAGACAAGAAGGATACCAAGAAGAAGGACACGAAGGACTCTGGAGCGGTGGCTACACCCTCATCAATTGCTTTTCTACACTTAGCAGCCATTGAGGACTCTACACCGACGACTTCTGATGCTGTGATGACAGCTCCCCAAGCTCGAGAGTGGATTGTGGACAGAATTGCCCCGACAAAGACAAGAAGGATACCAAGAAGAAGGACACGAAGGACTCTGGAGGGGTGGCTGCACCCTCATCAACTGCTTTTCTACACTTAGCAGCCATTGAGGACTCTACACCGACGACTTCTGATGATGCGATGACAGCTCCCCAAGCTCGAGAGTGGATTGTGGACAGTGGTGCCTTACGGCACATGACTCCTTCTGTTGGTGTTGCCTATTTGCAACCTTCGTGTGGGCAGATTCTCATTGGAGACAGCTCTTCTGTGTCTATTGCTGCGCGGGTTGAGATGCAGCTTATTCCAGATGGACATGGTGGTACCCACACCTCTGAGGTGTTGCATGTGCCAGGATTGGGGTATCATTTACTTTCGGTTCATAAGATTTGTACTCTTGGCCTCTTGGTGGAGTTTGATAGCGATACTATTGGAGTCCTTGATCGTGGATCGAGGAAGGTTCTCCGCGCAGGGTACGAGGAGAATGAAGTCTACAAATTGAAGTCTTCTTCATCTCTTACTTCTCTTCTTCTTACTTCTCAAACACGGTTTGAGCTATGGCATGCTTGGTTTGGCCACCTGAACTACGAGTACCTTCGGAGGGCATCGCGAGGGTCCTTTGTCCGAGGCTTGCCGGACATAGTGGTGAGCCATCAGCCATGTGTCTCCTGTATTCATGGGAAACTACATCGGGATGCGATTCCCAACAAAGCTTCTAGGCGGTCTACTTCACCCATGGAGTTTGTATCTATGGATCTTTGTGGCCCGATGAGGATTGAGTCCCTGAAGGGGAGCTTGTACTTCATGTTGATCGTAGATGACTATAGCAAGATGACTTGGGCCTATTTTTTGACTTTGAAGTCGGAGGCTTTCTCTCATTTCAAGGATTGGCTTTTTTTTGAGGAGAACCGTTCTGGCCCCGACGACTGAAGACCTTGCATTCAAACAAGGGAGGTGAATTTATATCTAATGAGTTTGCTTGTTTTTGTGCAGATAGGAGTATTCACCAGGAGTTTGCTAACACCAACACTCCCCAAGAGAATGGCATTTTGAAGCCGAAAAACCGAAGTGTGATCGAGATGGCACGCACTATGATGGAGCACCGACAGACATCTCAATTTCTGTGGGCCGAGGCAGTGGCTACCGCAGTTCACATCCTTAATCGATCTCCCACTTCGGCTATTGATAGGATGACACCTTTTGAGGTTTACTTTGGAACTAAGCGTGATGCTCTTATTTCAGGATCTTTGGGTGTGACGCTTAAGCGCACATTCCGAAGATGCAGCGTGATAAGTTCGAGGCGGCTTCCCGACGACAGGTTTTTGTTGGCTATAGTTCCCAATCCCAAGGTTATTATTTGTTTGATCCTGTTAAGCGGGATGTCTACACGAGCCGAGATGTGCGGTTCGTGGAAGTACCGGCCACAGAGGGGGGTGAGGAGCACCCCGTCCTTGGAGATCCAGGGGAGAGTTGGTCTCCCGAGACAGTTTCTTTGGAGCCAGAGCCTCTTGATGGAGATTCTTCTTCGGATTCAGAGTCTTTTCTTTCACTAGCCACCCTCGAGGAGCTTCCGTCGGTGGATGTTCCTGAGTCTTCAGTAGATGGAGAGCAACGGGGAGAGTTTTGTCCTCCTCCTCGTTGGGCCCGTGACACCCTCCAAGATTCAGGGATCGAGGGGGTCTCTGAGGAGTGGGAACCGCAAGATGGACCACGGAGGTCACGGAGAAATCATGCACATTCTTCGGAGGTTGTTTGCTCCAACTATTGTTTGTTGACCTCTGTTATGCAGGATCGAGAGCCCACTTCAGTGAAGGAGGCTTTGCAGTCTGATCATTGGCGGAAGGCCATGGAAGCTGAGTTGGAGGCTATTGAGAGGAATGGCACTTGGTCTCTTGTGCCTTGTCCCTCTCACCAGAAGGTGATTGGTGTCAAGTGGGTCTTCAAGACCAAGTACCTTAGCAATGGTTCTTTGGACAAATACAAGGCTCGCCTTGTTGCTAAAGGTTTTGCTTAGCGCCCAAGCATTGATTTCCATGATACTTTTGCCCCCACGACTCGTATGGCGACTATTGAAGCTGTTCTTGCCTTGGTTGGCCATAGGAGATGGCCTGTTTATCAGTTGGATATGAAGTTCTTTTTGAATGGTGACTTGCAGGAGGAGATCTATGTTGAGCAGCCTCTTGGCTTTGGATCCTCGGATGGGAAAGTTTACAGGTTGAAGAAGGCCTTGTATGACCTCAAGCAGGCTCCGCGTGCATGGAATGAGAAGATTGACTCGTTTCTTTAGTCGAAGTTGGGATATTGGCACTCCAAGGCCGATCCACAGCTTTATGTGCACACTTCCGAGGTTGGTCGTGTGTTGTTTGTGTTGTATATTGATGATTTGATTTTGACAGGGGATCATGCACAGAAGGTCCGAGAGACCAAGATAGCTTTATATCAGGCATTCAAGATGACGGATTTGGGGGGGATTTTCATCTCTCAGCAGAGGTACATTTAGGAGCTCTTGGTGGCTTTTGAGATGGAGACTTGTCGGCGCATTACTACTCCTATGGATCCGAATTGGAAGGCCACTTCACACTCAGACTCTCCCCTAATGGATGCTTCACGCTACCGTCAGTTGATTGGATCCTTGATTTGGCTTCTCAACACTCGTGTTGATCTTTGTTTTATTGTGGGTCTTTTGGCAGGGTTCATGATGGAACCCAAACAGGTGCATTGGCAGGCTGCCCCGAGGATTCTTTGGTATTTGAGGGGGACCTGTGACTTAGGGATTTCTTATCCCGCAGGCATAGATGCTTCAGATTTGGTTCTTGCAGGTTGGAGTGATTCAGATTGGGCTAGCGATGTGGACCACCGACGGTCTACTACAAGCTACTGTTTTATCTTGGGTACAGGTGTTATCTCTTGGAGTAGCAAGAAGCAGCCCATGGTAGCCCTTTCTTCTAGTGAGATGGAGTATTGAGCTGTGTCTTCCACCACATGTGAGGTAGTGTGGCTTTAGAGATTGTTGGAGGAGCTTGGCTGCCTCCAGACTTGTCCTACTCTTCTGCGGTGCGACAGTGAGAGTTGCATTGCCTTGGTACGGAATCCAGTATTCCATACCCAGACGAAGCACATTGAGATCCAGTATCACTTCATTCGGGAGAACCTTCTGGATGGGACCATTGATGTGGAATATTGCAAGAGGAAGGATAATCTTGCAGATTTGTTTACAAACGTGCTTCCCCAGGCTCTTCTTTGGCAGCATTCCAGATCCCTCAGTCTTTTCACCTGTCCAGGATTTGAGAGGGGCTGTTAGCCAATCATTTCCTGGACAGTCAGTGCCACATCAGCACAGTACGGCAGAGGAGGTGCCATGTCATCAGTGCCACGTCAACAGTGCAGTCGGACTGCACAGTTGGCCAGATTTTTGCTGTCGGCTGCATTAAATGCAGCCGACCTGATACTGTTATTTATTATATCTTGGCTATTTATAGCCGGTTCTTGTGGCACACTTGATTATTCATTCTTCAGTGATTTCAGATTTTGATCTTGAAGATCTGTTAGCTGAGACAGATTGTGCTCGGGCTGACGGAGATCGAGGTCATCAAGTCGGAGACATACGCAGATATTTCCTCTACCCCCTTATGTATTTCTGCACTCTTATACAGCATACTACACCGCAGATTTTCTGCGTTTACACTCCTTTTCTCTCTCTCTCTCTCTCTCTCCTCTCTGTGTTCACTCTCTCTCAATCTTTGTCCTACGCTTACCACATCGCTGCACTTTGACAGGTTGGTAGCAAAAGGCTATGCACAGAAGAAGAGCATAGATTATGAAGAAACTTTTGCTCCTACATTCTGTATGAGTACGGTGAGATGTGTGATTGCTATGGCTGCAAATTATGGTTGGAAAGTACATTAGTTGGATATTAAGACAACATTCTTGAATGCGGATTTGCATGAGGATGTTTATGTGTCACAATCTCCAGGGTTTGTGGTTAAGGGGAAAGAGCATATGGTATGCAAGCTGCATAAAGCTCTTTATGGTCTCAAACAGGCTCCTCGTGCATGGTACTCCAAAATTGATGCTTATTTGGCTAGCAAAGGGTTCAAAAATAGTCCAATTGCTCCCACTCTATACATTAAGAATGAGGGGGGGGACTTGCTGATTATCATTCTTTATGTAGATGACATGCTGTTCTGGACCTACAGAAGAAAAAATTGCAGATTTTAAGGCTGAATTAAAACATGCATTTGCTATGTCAGATACGGGCTGCCTACACTATTATTTGGGGATTCAATTCACCCAAAATCAGCATGGTATCATCATGTCATAGTCACAATATGTAGATAAGATGTTACATAGGTTTAGTATGCAAGATTGCAAACCTATGTGCACTCCTATGGAGCTAGGCTTAAAGCTGTCTATGCATGATGGTGAAGAGATGTCTGATGTTGCAATTTACAGCCAGACTGTTGACTGTCTTATTTATCTTTGCAACACACACCCTGACATTCAATATGCAGTATCTCAGGTGAGCAAGTATATGCAATCTGTTAAGCGGATCTTTAGATATTTGCAAGGTACTCAATCACATGCATTATTATTTCCTAGAGGGGGAGACTTGCACTTACAGGCTTAAGTGATTCAGATTGGGCTGGTGATACAGACACTAGGCAGTCTATTAGTGGTCACTGTTTCTTTCTAGGCCATTCATGCATTTCATGGCCAAGCAAGAAACAACCTACAATGGCTACCTTGTCTTGTGAGGTTGAGTATAGAGCAGTCTTCACGGCAATAGTGGAATGTGTATGGTTGTGCAGATTGTTGGCTAATCTACATTTACTATTGGATGGCCCTACACCCATTCTTTTTGATAGTTAGAGTGCTATTGCAGTAGCACGAAATCTTGTGTTTCATGCTCGCACGAAACACATAGAGGTGCATTACCATTATGTCAGAGAGAGATGCTATGCAAGAGAGATCAGCTTGATGTATGTACCCACATAGAAAAATATTGTAGACATTTTCACCAAGGCACTACCACACGAGAAGTTTGAGGCTTTTCGAAAGTCCTTAAACTTGTTACCCTTTGGTGATTGATTATCCTTGTACTTCATCACATTGACACTGCAGGGGGGTGTTAGAATTTGCCAATTCTATGGGCAACGCCCAATGTAGTTTGTGTGGTGTGGACACTTATTAAAGTGTCAATGTAAGTTGTGTACACCTAGTGCCTTAGAAACTTAAAGTAGTGACATCAGGCTCTAGAGGAAAATAAACCTAACTCTAGTTAGCTGGTGGAAGGCTGGTTAGGTCAACCCTTGACCTAAACATAAGTTGTACTTTCACTCTATCTTTCATTCTAGCAAGTACACTCTTTTTTTTTTTTTTTTTGCTTCGGCTCACTCTCTTGCTGTCATTGTCTCTCTTCTCTCTCTCTCCATAGCTGGCTGCCATTTTTCAACACGATGGAGGAAAGGATGAGGTCCTGAAGGCGGTGTCTATGTTTCCATAATCTCCCGGTGCGGTGTGATGTGTAACATGAGGTGTTTGATAGGGGAATGTAAATGGTGTGAAGGGAAGTGGGGAAACAACGGAAGAATGTGATGGGATGGGTGGGTTTTGAATTTGTGGTGTGAAAGATGCAGATGCATTTTGTTCATTTTTACCATTTAATGATTGAAAATGAAATGATGATGATGATGATGATGATGATGATGATGATGCACACTACTATGTAGAAATAGGAATACCAAATTCATTTTGATTTTGAGAAGTAAACTGAAAAGAAGGAAGGGTAGAAGAAGAGGTACCTGATTTTTTCTTATAATCCCCACGACGTGTGTTAATATACAAGAATTGGTCCTCAAGAAAACCTTTTCCGTAGTCAACAGATTGTACTCTATCTTTCTTATGATTTCTACCAGTATATTGCAAAGCTGAAGAGGTAAAAGACGAAGGAACAAAAGACGAATCTAAAGTACCTTGCACTAGAGTGGTCGGAAGATGATGAAATAATGGAATATCCTCTGGATCTCTTTCTCCAACAAGGGGGTCCATCCTTGAGAAGGTCTCGACGGCCGTGTAATATCATTAGAATTATGCGCAACATCTGAAGAGAGAAATTCATGCATACCTTCATTGAGCAGTTTCTCCTGAAGGGCAATCCTTCGATCTAGCTCCTCAATCTTCTTTCGTCTAAAGTCCATGATCACACGATATTCTTTAGTGGAAAGCTTGTATATCCTTTTTTCCGTGTTGTTAGAAGTGTCTTCCACCATGTTCAAACTTTGTGGAGCAAGCTGTTTTTGTTGCCCACTCTCGCCCGGTTCTCCGCATAGTTGTTTTGGAGACTGAATTGGTGTTGATGTGTTCGAAGTCATTTGAACCTATTGTTGTTCTTGCTTCTTGCGGAGAGCTTTCAAATCAAAGGCCTAGGATTCTCAGAGAGTACCAGGCTGTGATACCATGTAAAGAAGTACTCTGATCACAGAAATACAAATAACAATCGTACAACAAAGCACAGATTGATAAAGGAACACATTTAGGGTTAAGGTAACTAAGAGAGAATGAGCATAGAAAATAACTGAAGTGATATAACCGCTGAATATACAATGCTCATGCAGCAAACACACTATGCAGTGAATGAATACTGAACCTCGAACTCTTGTATCTCAAGGATTAGGGCAGGGGTAATGAGCTGGAGAGCGTGTTGTACTCTGAATGGATCCCGAATCGTAGCAAGGTAGCCTTCGGATGTCGAATACTAGCAAACACAATAGTGAGAAGTTTGATCTGATGCAGATAACAGTGAGGAGAGAGAAAGACTAAAAACGCAGGCAAGACAGCTTGCAAGAGAGAGAAAGACTAAAAACGCAGGTAGGACAGTTTGTAGGAGAGAGAAAACTGCCAAACGCAGGCTCGACAGCTTGTAGGAGAGAGAAAACTGCTGCCAAAGCAGGCTCGACAGCCTGGCGATAGCATGCAGAAGCTAGGATCAGCTCCATACTGCGTGAAGAGGGCTGGAAATCAGGCGCCAACTACTGGAGACAGCAATGGACAGCTTTGGTTGAGATGTCGTCCGCAAATAGGGTGCGGGCAACAAGCTGAAATACCTGAAATTTGCAAAAACGAGATTGTAAGCTGAATGGAGGGCAGCGTATGTATTTATAGAAAGTTTGGGCCCTCCCAAGTGGGTTTGTGCTTATGGGACACAGAAACTCTCTAGGATCACGTTTCTTTTAAATAAACAAGGTTTCTTCATTAATTAAGCAAGTTTTGGGGTTGTTCAAGTAAAGCTAATCCATTTTTAGCTCAACAGATCTTAGGGATCATCTATATCTTCTGATTACCTCTCTTTACTTCTCTTTCTTCATCCATTTTTGGGCTTGAGAGGGAATGGTTGTAGAGAAACCACTTCTTCCATGTATCCACCTTAGTTAGGGTTTTGCATTGACAGCCCCAAAAAGGGCTGACACCCTCTTTTTAGGCACTTTATTAGTAGGTGCCCACTTAGTGGTGTAAGGCCTATAATTAGGGTACCTCTTCATTCATTCCTCACTACCACCACTCACATGCTTTGCGACTCTTCTTCTGTCATTAGACACTTATCTTCTCTCTCTAGCCTCTCCCCCTATTTCTCACATTCCTTCAAGAGGACATTGCAGTTTGAGGCTTGTGGCTGGCTTACACCATCTTCACCCTCTTCTCCATGTGCCCTATCAAAAGATGACGTACCAGTGAGACAGTAGGGTTTGCGGGGAGGAACACGGAGTGAAATCCGCAAACATGGAGAAGAGAAGAGAAGAGAGAAGAAACTCTGATGAATGGAATGATGAAGATTTGAATCATGGAGTGAATGTGATACAAGGGTACAAGGGTGCCGTAGTGCAAGGAAGATGATAAAGACAGCTACGAACCACGAACCGCAATGTCCTTCTGAAGGGGTGTGAGGGTAGTGGAGAGGTTGGAAAGAAGAGGTGACGGACTGAATGAATCAGCTGTAAGGAATGAACGAGAGAGTGGCCTTAAATAGGTAGAGTCAATCTAGGATGACCCCCCTTTTTGGGGCTGCAAACCCTAAACGCAAAACGTAGAAATGCAAAAACGCAAACTGCGGGTGAAGGGTTTCTCAACATGCCCTGTTTCTCATCATAAGGTCGTGCGTTTGGAGCTCTCCTAGCATGGCATCGGCATCAACAACATTGGCGCAAGCTTCTTCCTCATTTGGCATCGCTCAACATTTGCATTTGGCTGTTTGGAGGCTTCCTTCTTGCCTACCATTATCTTCCCCAGCTAGGCGTCAACATTTTCTTGCCTAGCATCACCTCCATGCCTGGCATTAGTTTCTGTAGCCCCACGTAGCTGTGTTTTTAGATTGATAGGCCTTCATAGGTTGTGTTACCCTCTTGGTGGTTGACCCTTCATCTCGTGACTTCCATTCCATCTTAAGCATCAGCTCACGCATGCCTTTGGCATTTGCTTTTGTAGCCCTAGTCCATCTCCTAGTATCCGAGGACTGCACTTTACTCCCTCGATAGCTAGTGATCATTTTCTTTCTCCTTGATGGCATCAGAGGATTGTGGTTTGCTCCCTCGATAGCTTTCCTTCACCTCCAGTGATTACTTTAATAGCCCATTGCCTGAAGGACTGCATTTTATTCCCTTTAATGTGCAAATTCCCTATAGGTGTTGCCTCGTGATTCAGACAGAATAGTGGAGTCATTTTTGAGCTTCAGCTGGTTTGTATAAGCTTTCCTTCTCATAGCTTGATTTAGTGCCTCATCATCATCTTCTTTTGTGTTCTTGAGTTTCTTTTTGCTCTGAGTGTTTGCTATACACATTGTGTTTCTCCCCTCAATTCCTACTGTCTCTCTGCATCGTCACATATTTTGACATGGTATCAGAACATACTTGTTATTCTCACACTTATTGCCTAGGATACTAGGGGCAACAATTGCATTTAATGAGAGTTTAAATGCCTAGGGATCCCGGATCATGGATCAAAGGGCATCAACACGTAGCCCACAAGATGGCTTGAAGATACTTGGGATATCCTTTATTTTCCCTTAGAATTTGTATCAGAGGTTGAAGATGACTTTGATTTCTTGGACTTCTTCCCTTTCTTTTGCTTGGCTTGTCGTTTGGTTAAAGATGATGCTGCAAAGAAATGGCATGCACTAGCTCTACTAAATTTTCTCTTTGTGATGCGCTTCTTGCTTAGATCAAGACTAGCTTCTTCCAAATAATAGTGTCCCTCATATGAGAGGTGAGAAGACTGGTTGTGAATACCTACTTCGGTGACAAGAGGTGTGAGAGGGGTCATAACAAGGTCCTCTGAAGACAAGATCTTACCGAGGGATGTAGGCTCATCTTGGATCTCCTCCATCTCGTTGATGTTATTCCTTCACTGTGGTGGATTGTGACTGATAGCTATCATAGCCTCAACTTGAGGGATATGTGATGCTCGAATGTTTGGACTTGGTGAAGAGATGCCAATCTCTAGTAGACCTCTGTAGTGGTGCGGATGTGTCCTACATGCAAGAGCACAAAATTTGCATAACTCAAGAAAAGAAAAGAGCAGGTTTTTGCATTCAGCTGATTCCATAAAGCTGTTGAGTAAAGGCCGCTCAAACACGGGAACCCATGGTAGGTGGCGGAATAGGGACTGACACAAAATCCCTAAGCTCAAAACTGTTGAGGATGCACTCAACATTGCACAACTATAATGGATAGTTCATCCCATCCAGATTTTTTTGATGTAGATAGAGAGGCTAGGATAGACGCCTGCATAGGGGGTGCCATAATCGCCAATCGGGCACTAGTATCCCCGGAAGTGTGAGAAGGGAGAAAATGATAAGATGGTGGGTGCTAGTCAGGAAGGAACCTGGCCCTGTCCCACAATCCTTGTGGTCATGGCTTTGTGAGCTCCGGTCTTCACGGTCTTGGTTGTTACTTTGTTCAGTCCTCACGGTCCCACAATCCCCCCAGTTGTACTGGTCTGCCACAGACATCCTTCAAGAAAACCTGCAAAAAATTTAAAAAAGGACAGATGCTTTGGATGTCCTCTGCCTATTCAGGGCCTGATCTGCTGTGCAGCAAAAAACTGATGTGCATCAATGTGTTTTGCATGTTAAGAATCTGATGTAAAGTCATGTCTTCAAAGTTTCAAATGTTAGTTCTTATAAAAAGTAAAATTGCTGAAAACCACGGTTTCATTTATTTTGAAAAATGCCATCCCCCCTCTGTGTCTCTGTCCTGTAGGTTTGGCCATCCCCCATGCTTGTCCCTGTTCTTGTCTCCCATCCCATGTTTCTATGATTTCCTTTGGCATGTGACTCCTTTTGGTTTTTCCCGAATCCCAGGTCATTTTAAGTGTACTGTTTCCCTACCGGTTTTGGTAGGGAGTAACATGTATGGTTGAGTAATGTCTTAGTAAAAAAAATCCTCCCAATGCTACCTTAATAACTGTTATTTGACCAATGATTGAGGCACTATGTTTTGTTTTAAGGTGTGCCTGAATTTTCTCAGGCTCATTTTGGGTTATGAATGTTTCTCTACAGAGTGCAAGGCAAGGGTTTGCAATGGCTTTGGCTTCTGTCTTGGAAGCCTTTCCATTGGTTGAAGTAGATTCTGTTCTGACACTTATGAAAAAAAACCTAGAAGTAACATCTTCTCTGAAAGGCCAGGTTGGTGCACTCAATGATAATATAAGCAACACATTTTGGACACGTTGCATTATTTTACAAGACTAATGTTGCTTCTCGCTGGGTGGAAGTGCAGGAAATGCGAGATGGACTTCTAGGGCAGCTTTTTGCATTGGGAGCTATTGTCAGAGCTAGAAAACTGGCTGCTAATGACAAGGGAACTGTGCAAATAAATGTAGCAAGAGAGATAACAGAGCAACTTCTTTCTTTGTTCAACAAAAAATCTTTTCTTCGTGAAGCAACTACTTCAGTGCTTTTGACCTTTATAGATCAGGTATAAGTCCCTCAAATTGTCTCTCCTACTGTTCTTATTTGATCAAAGTAGAGCTGTCATGATTTATTTCAAACAGAATGGGCCTCACCTAATGTATTTGTAAGGACAATACTCTTTCAAGGTCTAAGAATCTGATCAGTTAAGTGCCTACTTCTTGCATGTCATGTTATTGAGCTGAGGCTGGATCACATTTTCTTGATTGGGACTCTTGTAATATGTTTTTGATTCAATTGAGTCTGCAGACTGCTAGAAACTATATCTTGGACTCTTTTATCACTTCATATGTAGATATATCATGTGTTGTGGCAAATACACTTCGAAGTTTTGAGAAAAAATTAAAACAATTAATGGTGGATGGCGTGGTAGACCTGCTTGAACTTGCTAGTTAACTCTCTTTCTTGAGCCTATGTGATGTGGTTGAAGTTTGAACTTTTTATTATGTGTCATTGGTACCAGGATGTAGCTAACATATCTTGCCCTCTTTTGGGAGTTCTTTAGTCTCATCAACTATTACAAACAAACGATCTTGTAGCTTGTGGGGTCGTGGCTACATTCCTGTCTCAACCACCAACTTTCTGTATCAAGACTTTGACATGTCTTCTCTGCATATTCTTTCCCTAGTGCTTTAATGACATAGAGACACCTATCAGAAGTGGGTGCAGCAATGGATGCATGGAAGAATGCTGAAATAAACTGCTGAACACAAGATAGAAGAGAAAGGAAAGAGAGGACACAAGAACACTGCAAAAGAGAACTTAGAGATGTGCTTGGGAAATGGAATCCATATATCAAACACAAGACAGTCACGTGCAATATTGAGTCACTGGCTGTGAGGGCATGCACTGGATCTGCAAGTGATGAATAATGATTGAGTGTGGAGGAGGAGCCTGAATATATAGGCTAATAATAATGCAATAACTGCATTAGGTTGGCCAACATTTAATGCTAGGCAGCCATCAATAAATGCATAAATTAGCGTCAAACTGACCAATAAAAAAGACCAAAATGTCACTAGAATGCAGCATATTGGGACACATGCCCAAACTCACACATGAGCTGACTATATTGCTAACACCCTTTCTCAAATGATGGGTGATTTAATATAATACAATGATAATGACTCATCATAGTCCATACAACAAAGGCCACCAAAATAGAACCATGGATACCCAAGCAGTGGGTAATCAAGCCACCACCAAGGTGCCTTGTAGAGAACCCAAGTGTTAATGCCAATGGTATCAAAACCTGAAAACAGACTCTTTGTGTTTGTCAATGATGCCTCATAGTATCAAAACCTGAAGACAGAAGAATCATAGCACCTCTTTGTGTTTGTCAATGATGCCTCATAGTAGCATTCATGACCATCCTGTCAAAAATGCCTCTGAGCATATGTGAACATGGATTCCGTGCCTTTGGCCAAGACCACCAAAGTGTCTCCTCATGTGAGCTTGGACTAGGAGCCAATCCTGCTCTTTGCCAAGGAACAATCCATCATGAACTTGAATGCCAACCTTAGCTCTAGGATTTCAAAACTTGCCAGACTTGGTCTATGCATCAGGGAAGACCCTCTTTGGAACTTGTACACCTGTATGCTTGTATAGATTGAGGCTTACTTGCTCCATCTCACCACCCTCTCACACCCCCTCTTCGGCACTAGAGATTGGTGAGGATGACCGCATCACCTGCACCAGAAAATAGGAGGGGCTGCCAAGCCCTTCTCATGATTTGAAGAAGATGACTCTCTCTGTGCCTTGGTCAGAGGATCCGAGTCGAAGTTGGAGGTGGTGAATGACTCGGTGGAGAAGTTCGTATCCTATTGCTTCTTCTTCTCCTTCTTCTTCCTTGAAGCTGCTAATTGTTTGCAATCCTTGCACAAATGTCCCTTCTTACCACAGTGATAGCACTGGGCCTTTGAGTTATTCTTCTTATCACCCCTCTTGGAAGTTGCAAAGGTCTCACCAAAGCCACCATATTAGGATGAAAGCTCCAATGTAACTGCAAAGGCGCCTCATGCGCAAGCAACATGGATGATACGTGGCTTTGATGACGTTTGGGCCCGCAAAGCATTGGCCACTCCATCAAACTTCAGAGTGTGTAGAGCACCACCCTCACAAGATGAGCCTTTGGAAGGGCGAATTCCATGTGTCGAAGCTAATCTTGACTAAATAGTATCCTTCGGCTCAAACTTCATCTGCTGGAGGTGACCATAAAGGATAACTACATGCATAGCCAAGGGAGCCTCATTCAACATTTGAAGCGTTGCCCATATTGCTGAAGTAGTCTTGCTGGAGGTGACTGTTCGAAGAACTTCTTTAGAGATGCAGCAAAGAAGAGGAGAATATGCATGGGCATCATTGCTATCCCATGTTAGCATAGCTTATTGATAGTTATCCTCATCGAAATTAGTTGGAAGAGGAGTTGGGTGTTTAGGATGCTCAAAAGCTTTAGAAACAATGAATCATAACCGCTTTTGCACAAATTGTTGAGCTAAAAAATGCATTACATGCTGATTTAATGAAAAACTCTAAAATGGAACGCAATTTGAGAGAGTTTCTGTGAAACCCTAATTTGGGAGGGTCCATCCATATCTATAAATAGTCAAGCTGCCTCCATTCAATCGTCATCTCTTTAGTGGAGGTTTCTTACCGTGGCGTGTAGATTTCAGGCATCAATCTCCCACCACATGGTTCTCCAGACTTCCTGATTGCTGCTATCTCTCCCTCTACACCTCGAGGCTTCAACTGGCTGGTGAGCTCTTCGGTGTTGCCGCCTGCTACTTGATGACTATCCATTTGCTGCGTTTGGACCTTCACGGCCCCCACCAGCACTCATACACCCTATTTCTACTTGCTTTTGCCCTCCAATTGCTTAGACGGCAGGGATTCTTCATCAGGCGGTTGCTCCACACTTTGTTGGGAATAAAGGGCCATCATGCCTTTTATATGTGCACGGGTGTGAACACACCCTTAGCACATTGTACTTTCATATATATATCTATCTAAAAACCTAAAGTGGTACACTCGTCATTGTACCAAAAACGTGCTCACTCTCTACTCTGCTTTTTTGCACTCTCTCTGTCTCTCACTGTGCATACGACAGTCTGCCTCAATCTTTGTGCTTAATCAGTCCCTACAAACTGGTATCAGAGCGTAAGGTGTTGAAGAGATCGTCAGGCTAAGGCACAAGACCAGAGTGGTGATGAGACGGCTCAAAGGCGAGCTCTCGGTGGGCAGCAGACTGACTGTCAAACGTAGGTCCAGCGTGGTCCAACAGGCGATAGCAGGTCCAACGTGGACCAGTGGGCATGACGGACGTGGACCAGTGGGCGTGACGTCTGCTGCAGGGAGCAGTGACGAGGCGCTAGCGTGTCGGGCAGTAGTCGGCGACCAGTCCATGCAGGTCTAGCGCATAATGGAGCAGTAGTCGAGCAGGAGTAGGCGTGGCAGCGTGGCGCTGCAACAGACAAGGCACGGACCAGCAAGGCTCATAGGCTCATAGACGGCGACCAACGGGCGATTTCAGTGGAGCTTGCGACGGTGACGGGACCAGCGGGCTAGTGCGCGACGGGGAGAACGGGAGACATGCCTGACGAGTCAACGGACCCGTAATCCAAAACTTTTTTTTTTCTCCAAAAAAAATCATTTTCTCGAACTCCTTCCTCTAACCGAGGTTTGTGCGTGCAAGCACAAAACATCAAATTTGTTTGTGAAAAATTGAGGCATCTGCGTCGGAATTGTAGACATTGTGCGCATTTGAATTGGGGATTTCACCAAAATTGTTGAAATTTTGCTCATCTGAGTGAAATTTCTCAACATTTGGCCTAGAAATTTGGGGCTTTTCCCAGATTTGGAAAATTTGATGCAGGACAAGCAAATTTGTCTTAGAAATTGCAGGAATTTTTGACATTTTTCCCCCGACATTTGGGGCTTTTCATGTACATGCACAAATTGGGCTGAAATTAACCCAATTTCTCGACATTGAGGCACATCCCCGTGCAATTTGGGGCTTTTACAGTTTGGGAAAAATTTGTGCATCATTTGGTCATTTTATGTACATGCAGGTTGAATTCCGCGCAATTTGGACATCAACACTTGGTAAAATTTGGGGGTTTTGCTGAAATTACTTTATTTTGGCAAAATTGGACAGTCCTATGAATGACAAAAGAAATGCAGATGTGTGTTTGACTCTTTGAGCACAAAATTTTGGGGCTTTTTGACCGTTCGTGTCAAATTTTATGCCTGTGAGTACATATACAACAAAAATTGCAGCTGAAATTTTGGGATTTCTCATGTAATGTGATGCACATGCCCTTGGAACAGCTGTAATCAGTTGGATAATGCTGTAGCACTTGGTTTGGCACTTCTGAAAATTGAATTGCAGATCTGAAATCTGTACTTCTGCGTGGTCATTTATTGCTGATTGGTACTTGTTTGTACCTTCGTTACTTGGACGGTTTGGGCCTGCATTTACTGGTTTTTTGGTCACATCTGGGCTGAAATTCATGGCTGGCAGCAATGACAGCAGTAATCTGGTCCACATAAAGAAGCTTGAAGGCGCACACAATTTTGCAGTTTGGCAAAAGCAGTGCTACAATATCCTGTAACAAAAGAAGCAAGCAAAGCTGATTAAAACCAAAGGGGCAAAGCCCGCGGACATGGATTAGGACGATTGGGATGAGTTGAATGAGCTTGTACACTCAACCATAGAGCTATCGATTTCTAATGCCTTGCTGTTCAACATTGAAGGTTTGGATTTTGCATATGCTATATGGACTAGACTGGAAGAACTGTATGCACAGAAGAGTGCTGCAAGCAAAGTGTATTGGCTGAAAAGAGAGTGCTCTACTTATGGAAGAGATGAATCGACAGAACAATGCATCCAGTAAGTCTTCCAGTGCTTTCCATACTAGGGGCAGATCATAGCAAAAGGGCAAATATGATGGCAAGGGATGCAGTAAATCACGTGGCAAAGATGTTGAATGTCATCATTGTGGAAAGAAGGGTCACTTTAAACGTGACTGCTACAAATGGAAAAAAGAGAAAGGAAAAGGCAAGAAGATAGATGATAGCAAAGAGGAGAAGAAGGACAGTTAGCCTAAGAAGAGCAGTGTAAAAATTGAAGAGGTGAATGTAGTCACTCATGATAGTGACAGTGGGAGTGATGTACTCTTTGTCTCTTCACACTTTGATGCACATGCTTTACTTGCAGATACAGATGATGACATGCATACTTGGATTCTTGATTCAGGTGCTTCCTTTCATGTCACCCCTCATCGTGAGTGATTTTCCGCCTATATAGGGGGTTGACATGGTGTTGTCCATGGCTTTGTCTTTACACTTCAGTATGTACGGCATGTACCTCAGCTCAAGAAGAGCTTGATTAGCATAGGGCAGCTAGATGATGATGGTTTTCATACCACCTTTGGTGATAGAAAATGGAAAATCTGTAAGAGATCTAGGGTTATTGCCAGAGATTGCAAGAGTGATACTTTGTCTCCACTTCATGTATCTAGTGTGCGTGACCATGTTGTAACCGTGTCCGAGCAGCCAAGCGTTTCTTTGTGGCATGGCCGGTTGGGGCACACGAGTTAAACATGAATGAAAGTGCTTTCTCGTTTGGGTTAGTGGCCTTGTCTTCGTTATGCTGATTTTGAGCATTGTGATCATTGCATTTATGGCAAACATGCACAGACGTCTCACAAAAAGTCTCTTTCTTTGAAATCTTCTCCTCTAGAGTTAGTACATTCAGATGCATGTCAAATGCCACGATTATCTTTAGGGGAAAAGAAATATTTTGTTACCTTTGTTGATAATGCTACACGGAAAGTATGGGTTTACCCTGTTCGTAGCAAGGATGAAGTGCTTGATAAGTTTAAAAAATTCTTGGCATTGGCTGAAAATCAGACAAATAAGACGCTTAAGTGTCTTCGCTCTGACAATGATGGGGAATATGTGTCCAGGGCCTTTCAGGTATGTTGTGACAGCAAAGGGATAAAGAGGGAGCTCACTGCCCCTCATAATCCACCCCAAAATGGAGTTGCAGAGTGTATGAATCGGACCATATAGGATAAGGTCCGTACGATGCTGTCTCATGCTGCATTACCCCATGGTTTTTGGGTAGAGGTTGCTATGACAGCCGTTCACTTGATTAATCGGTCACCAAACAGGTCTTTGGGAGGGGGGAGTTCCCCAAGAAGCGTGGTCGGGCAAGCCACCTTCATATGCTCATCTGAAAGTGTTTGGCTGCGAGGCTTTTGTGCACATTTGTAAAGAAAAACGCAGCAAACTTGAGCCAAAGTCCTGTAAATGCATTTTTCTAGGATACGGTGACGAGGGTGAAATGAGGTATAAATTGTGGGATCTTGAGAAAAGGAAAGTAGTACGAAGCAATGACGTTATCTTCTGGGAAGATTGCATGCACAAACAGCCCGAAAAGACTGAGGAGGTCCGTAGGGTTGTATCCCGGGAAGAAATACCTTTTGGACAGCAAAATGTACCCACTGTACAGCAGCAAATACTTGATGTAAATGAACCTGAAATTGCAGGAAGTGATGCTGGAAATGATCAGCTAGCTATTGCCCATGAAAATGAGCCATTACATGTGCAGGAACAGCTAGGACAACATGCTGAAAATGGAAATTTGCAGGAACAGCCAGCAAACAATGACCATTGGGTTAGGAGATCGTGTAGGGCTGCTAGATAACCTGACAGATTTGTTCCTTGTGCAATTAATATGGCTGATTATGTCATGTTGACAGACTGTGGTGAACCATCTTGCTTCAAGGAAGCAATGGACAGACAGAACAACAAGAAATGGTATTAAGCCATGCTGTCAGAGATGGAATCTCTTGAAAAAAATGGCACTTGGGACTTGGTGCAGTTGGCTAAAGGGCAGAAAACCCTTCCATGCAAATGGGTTTACAAGATGAAGGTCACTTTTGGTTCCTCACCCAAGTTCAAAGCAAGATTGGTTGCAAAGAGGTACAAGGAGGAGCATGGATTTTCTCTCTTGTAGTCAAGATGACTACATTGAGAACCATTTTGGGCTTGGTTGCAGTTGAAGATATGGAGCTTTTACAGATGGATGTAAAGACTGCGTTTTACATGGTGATTTGCATGAAGACATATATATGCAGCAACCTGAAGGGTTTGTTGAACAAGGGAAAGAAAAAATGGTATGTAAACTCAAAATAAGTTTGTATGGGCTGAAACAAGCACCAAGAGAATGGTATCATAATTTTGATACATTCGTGCAGTCCCAAGGCTTTTATAGAAGTCAAGTGGATCATTGCTTGTACACCAAGAATTCAGCAGATGGCAGCTTGATTATCTTGGTTTTGTATGTTGATGACATGCTGATTGCTGGCAGGGATACTCATGCCTTGGATTCATTGAAGCAAAGTCTTCATGGCAGCTTTGACATGAAGGATCTGGGTGATACAAATCACATTCTTGGCATGCGAATGCTCAAAGATAGATCCAAAGGCTTACTCTATCTATCTCAGCAGGAGTATATCTCCAAAGTTTTGCAGCGTTTCAATATGGAGGGGGGGAAAACAATTGGGGTTCCATTGCCTCCATATGTGAAACTCAGTGCAGAGGACAGCTCTACATCTGATGATGAGAAGGCTGAAATGGGCCAAGATACCATATGCTTCAGCTGTTGGCAGTTTGATGTATGCTATGGTTGCTATACGTCCTGACATTGCCTTTGTGGTGGAAGTGGTTTGCAGAAATATGGCAACCCCTGGCAAGAAGTATTGGGATGCAGTGAAAGGTATTATGAGATACCTCGAAGGCACAAAGAAGTTGTGTATCTGCTTTGGAAAGCAGAAGGGATCTGTTGTTAGCTTTACGGATACAGACTATGCTGGTCATGTGGACTGCAGGAAGTCCACTTCTGGGTATGTGTTTACTTTCACAGGAGGAGCAGTCTCTTGGATCTCCAGGCTACAAAAGTGTGTTGCATTGTCTACTACAGAGGCAGAGTATGTGGCTGCCACTGAGGCATGCAAGGAGGCTTTAAGGCTTTCACGTGTGGTGGGAGAGCTTGGCATCTCAGAGTTACCAGTTCTCGATTGTGATAGTTAGAGTGCTATCATGCTAGCACGGAATCCTGTCTTTCATGCAAAGATAAAGCACATACAGGTGAAGTACCACTTCATTAGAGATGTACTTGACAACAAGAGGATCGAGCTTGTCAAAGTGTATACAGATGATAACCCTGCAGACCTTCTCACGAAGGGTCTCCCAGTAGAGCAGTTTGCTCATTGCCGACAGATGATGAGAGTTGGATATATATATTTATTTCAGCTTTGTACAGACCTAGACTTAGCTGATTCTCTTCTCCTCTTAAGGCACATTGCCTTTAGGTGGGAGGTTGTTGGGAATAAAGGGTCATCGTGCCTTTTATATGTGCACGGGTGTGAACACACACTTAGCACATTGTACTTTCATATATATATCTATCTAAAAACCTAAAGTGGTACACTCGTCATTATACCAAAAACGTGCTCACTTTCTACTCTGCTTTTTCGCACTCTCTCTGTCTCTCACTGTGCATACGACAGTTTGCTTCGATCTTCGTGCTTAATTGGTCCCTACACACTTGTGTTTGTAGTTTTTGGCTGCCAGTTGTCATTATCACCCGCTCCACTATTGCATTTTGTAGGTTGGGCTGCCACCCACATCATCCTTTATCAGACCTGTTGTCACCTACCTTTGGTGATCAACGTCTTCATCTTTTTAACTCTTCGATTGATGGTTACAACATTGGGAATCCATCTCTGATGGACGTCACTCTTTGACACTATTGCTCTGCCCTTGGGTACTCTATACATTCTTATATTCATTTATAGTATTCATTCAGTTCAGAGTTGTTCTCTTTCTTTCTTCTTTTACTTGTGTTTGTTTCTATGTTTGAGTTTTGAGTTTTGCTTTTAGGATTTGAGTTCTGCGTATGTGTGTTTGTATTGTTGTGTTTTTGTCGTGGTCGTACAGTGTTTTTCTTAGTGCAAACCCTAGCAACCAATCCATAGTTTCGTCACATGGCATCAAAGCTAGTGCGCTTGTAAAGAGTATCTTGTGGATATTTTGGAGGCCTGATTTGTGTTAGGCACATGAGCTACTCGTAACCAAACCAAAATGTCTTAGACACCTTCTTCTTGGGGCCTCATGATGCCTTATCAACCTTCTCCATCATTGGAGGCCCTAAGGAGGAATTATGGACTCCGTGAGGAAGATGACACCCCACCTTTACCTTCACCTTCTTTGTTTTCTCCTATTCCAAGTTTCAGTCTCATGACAGAGGAGTTTGAAGAGTACTTGCGTGTCGTGTATAGTTGAGCTTACAAACCCTTCTACTAGTGTTGCCACTCCATCTGGACTGATGGTGAGACTGGCCACTGCTTCGATCACGGAGGGCATACGGCATTTGGAACGACTGGCGTCCCATCTTTTTCATCTCGGTTAGGGCCGGTGTTAGGTTTGTAAAACCCTTTTGAGTTTTATGAATCAAAACCCTCTCCTGTTTCTCCTTTTGATATGTAGGATCCTGATGATTTTTTGTGTGTGAACTTTAATAGAGAGGTCTCTCGAAGTAGACATCCTTCATCGGATATATCTACATCTTCTATTTCATTTGAGCATGTAAGCCACTCTTTTGAATTCCCTCCCATCCCTCTTCTAGCCCACATCTCGATTTTCTCTCTTCTTTATTCTAAAACCTTGGATTACACTGCACATTCGCATCTCCCGCATTGGGAGTTGGAACCTTTGTTTCCACTCCTAGCACATTCTCATTCTCCATTCCATACTCACACTTTCATACCACTTCACATCATGGTGCATTGTTATAGGAAATGCCACCCTTTAACATTGTATCCTTCTCTTAGTCTCGAGCCACTTTGCACCATGGTGCTTTGTTACAGGGAATGCCAACCTTTAATACAATTCACTCCACATTTTTGCAAGTGAGCACATTATTTCCCATTGGGATGTCTGTGATGGGTATTTCCCTTACCATCCTCAGTCACACACATCCTTTAACCTCTCAAACACAGGGATTTCTATCCTTTGCTTATGGTGCATCATCACACTTTCCATGGGTCACCCCTATGCAGGGATTTTCATCCTTTGCTCCGCGTGTCCTTATCCCTCCTCCATGGGCTTCTCATGCGATTACCATACCCATGCCTAGTTAGCCCATGCCCACATTCAAATCAATTGTGCACACTTTTCGTATGCATGGTAGGCACTCTGATTAATTCCCAAGTGTACTTATCCACCCTACCCTCATTACACACCTTATCCATTTCTTAGCTCTACCACTTTTGTTGCGACGGCCAAGAATGCCTTCATGGATAAGACTCATTTTAATAGGTCAAATTTCACCACCTTGTTGCACTTCATGCAACAAGTGCTTGAATCTTAGGGACTTTGGGACCTTGTCGTTGGTCTAGAGCCTATGTTAGCTCACCTTGATCACATCTGTCAACGGAGAGCTCTCGATGCCACAACCAATGCTGAGTTAATATAATGGTTGCTTCTGTAGTTCCACTCTCAAGTATAATATTTCTTCCCCGCATCTAAGCATTGGAGTCACCTCATTAACCGCTATGCAGTAAGAGATCACACTCGATGTATCGATCTTGACTTTGAGCTTCAAGAGTTTTCCATTAAGGAAGGGGATGATTTGAAAGTCAAGTTGGCCAAATATTGACAGTTACTTATGGAGTTTGCCACTATTGGCTCCTCGAAGTTAGATGATGATCATGTCTTGTTCTTCTTGAACAAGTTACTTAATGCTTCCATTTTATCCATCACGTTATCTCACTACCTAGATTGCTGATCTTCTATGAGCTTGAGTACCGGTTCTTATGTTATGTAAGGCTGCATGTGTTAGCGTGTCTATGTTAGTTATGTCAGTTTGTCATCTCTTGGTTGTGAGCTCCTATTAGTGTTTGACGGAGAGATAGGAGCTCTAGCAGTTATGTACATTTTCTTTATTTGTCGGCTTCCTATATGCATTCCTAGGCCAGTTTTTGCTTTCCATAGTCTGCCTACACTTGCCAAAAATTGTCATTGTCATTTGGGATTTTTCGAGGTCTCCTCTATTTTTATGGCATGTTTTCTCTTCAGTGATCAGCATTTATTGCCGGTTTCAGCCAGCATTTATGGCCCCTACAGGAGTAGGTCAGCCAATTTTTTGGTGTTTTGGCTATTTATAGCCGCAACCCCCACTTGGCAGATACACACACTCTTTAGTCTTCGGTCTTCTGTTTTTTTACAAGTGCACACTTTGACACTCTGGCTCTTTGACTCTTCATGCTTGGTGTTGCCATTGTCATCAGCTTGATCTAGTGCCCTTACTGATGCTTTGGGCTGTGTGCAAGGATTGATCTGTCCATCTCCATTGTATCACCATTCTTCTAGAGTTAGTGCAGTATTCTCCCTTCATCTTTTGCTTCCTCTTTCTCTCTCTCTCTCTCTCTCTCTCTGTGTTTCTCTATGTGTTCATGTTTCTCTTTTGTTGCACACTCTCACATGGTATCGTCACCTAAGTGAGGACCCAATATGGAGGTTCCTTGTTGAAGAGCAGGTTTTGATCACGAAGGAGCAGCCCGGATCTTCAAAACACAGATTTTTAGCTTGCATTTGCTGCATTTTGTGCTTGTTCAAGTGGTTGACTTGCTCGACCTTCTAGCAACCAAATGACTTGTTGGAGCTCAGTTGTGGATGTGCAGAAGTTCCAGGAACGAGTGTGAGAGTGTGACGGTTGGTGAGAGAGAGAGAGAAGAGTGAAAGTACAATTTGATATCAGTGTACCAACAATGTGTTGGTATACAAAGAATAAAATGTATTTATACTTAGGGCACGTAAGGGTGCATTCGCATGTACAACTAAATAATGTGCGTGTACTATACACGGAGGTTAAACAGGCCTTTATCCCAACAACCTCCCACTTAAAGGTCCGAAGTGAATCTCTAACCAACTTCCACTAGTCATATGCAATGCTCATGCTGAGCTTTGCTTAGACTTTTAGTGAGAACATCTACAGGGTTGTCTTGTGTTTTGATCTTGGTCAATGTGATTAGACCATCTTCGAGAATCTGTCTGATGAAGTGATATCGCACATCTATATGCTTTGTGCGTGAATGATACATGGCATTCTTAGCCAGATACACAGCAATCTGGCTATCACATCCCATAATTGCAGTACCCATAGATATGCCGAGATCCTCTGCAAGTCTGCTCAACCATATAGCTTCCTTGGAAGCTTCAGTAGAGCTGATATGTATTCAGCTTCAGTGGTACTCAAGGCAACAATGTTCTGCAAAGTGGAACACCAAGAAACAGCCCCATCAGCAATTGTGAAGACATACCCGTTGGTGGAGCTACGAGTATTTACTTCCATGTTATCATAGCATTTACTTCCATGTTAGCAAGCAAATACACTTTATTTGTGTACCCTTGAGATATCGAAGAATACAATTGACAGTCTATCAATGTGTTTTGCTAGGATTTGACATAAACCTGCTAACAACTCCCAGTGCATGAGCAATGTCTGGACGAGTAGCAACCATAGCATACATAAGAGAGCCACAAGTTGATGCATAAGGGACTATCTTCATAGCATTTACTTCCATGTTATCTTTTGGGCTGTTGACTTTACTAAGCTTAAGATAAGGAGGTAAGGGTACCCCAAAAGGCTTAGCTTAAACCATGCTAAATCTATCCAGTACCTTTTCAATGTACTTTTCTTGAGATAAAAATATTAATTTCTGCATTCTATCTCTACGAATCCTCATGCCCAAAATATGCTCTGCATTCCCTAAATCTTTCATGGAGAAGGTTGATTTCAACTGATTTTTGAGAGCATCCAAGCTAGTCTTTCTTTTTCTAGCTAGCAACATATCATCCACATACAAAACAAGTATGATGGGGCTGCCATCTATATTCTTTTTCATGTACAAGCAATGATCTACATGGCTGCGTGTAAACCCATGAGATAGCATAAAAGTGTCAAACTTTTTGTACCACTGCTGTGGTGCTTGCTTCAGCCCATACAGGTTGCATTTTAGTTTACACACCATTTGCTCTTTTTCAGGAAGTATAAAGCCCTCGGGTTGTTTCATGTAAATTTCCTCATCAATGTCACCATGCAAGAAAGTTGTTTTTACATCCATTTGGTACAACTCTAAGTCCAATACAGCAGTGAGAGCAAAAAGCACACGTAGAGTGGTCATCTTCACAACAGGTGAGAAGACCTCTTGGAAGTCAATCCCTTCCATCTGTGCATATGGATTTTGGCAACCAATCTTGCCTTGTACTTGGGTTTCCCATCATCAGTCTTTACTTTGTAAACCCATTTGTTTGGAAGGGGCTTCCTTCCCTTGGGAACCGACACAAGATCCCAAGTATCGTTTGCATATAGAGATTTAATCTCTTTCTGCATAGCTAGCTCCCACTTACTGCTGAATTCGCATGACTTGGCCTCTTTGTATGTAAGAGGCTCACCCTCATCTGTAAGCATCACATAATGCAAGGAGGGGTCAAACCTATGTTGTTACCTTCTTACGCGTGTAGACGTGTGTACCCAATGATCAAAATTTTCAGGAATTGGGTCTACATCTGGAGGTATATAATTTTTAGCATTTATTGGCTGCTGTAAGCCATTTTCAGCATGCTGTTCATGCTGTACAGCACCTTCATTTTCATTACGAGTACTTGCATTTTCATAATCGGCAAGTCTATCTTGCTGTCCATGACCTCCTTGTGCTCCTATTTGTTGTCCATCATCATCTGGCTCAAAAATAACCAGCTGATCGTCAGTTTCAACCTGTGGTACAGCACCATGAGGCTCATTTTCTGAAGTAATAGGCGGTTGCAAACTCTGAAATTTGACCTTTTTCATATCTTCATTAGAGGCTAAAGTATTGTTCAACAATTTTGCCTCATTGAACACAACATTACGCTTGCAAATAATTTTCTTGGATTGAGGTAGCCACACTTTGTAGCCAAATTCACCCTCATCACCATAGCCCATGAAGATGCCTTTGGTGGATTTTGGGTCAAGTTTGTTCCTTAGCTCATCTCGAACATGCACAAAATGTGTAAATGGTCATATGAGGCTGATTTGCCAGACCAAACCTCCTCAGGGATGCCATTATTTAAGGACCTGTTTGGAGAGCAGTTGCAAATGTGAACCGCGGTTTTGAGTGCCTCTCCCCAAAATTCATGAGGGAGATTAGCAGTGGACAGGATGCACCACACTTTTTCACATAAAGTCCTATTATATCTTTTGGCCACCCCATTTGAAGAAGGGTTGTAAGGGGCTGTAAGCTCCCCCTTAATTCCATGCAAGTCACAAAAGGACTTGAATTCAGTAGATGTAAACTCACCTCCATTATCAGTTCTCAAGCATTTCAGCTTTCTACCTGTTTGAGTGGTCACAAATGCATGAAAAGTTTTAAAAACAGCAAACACTTCACTTTTATTTTGCAACAGGTATACCCAAATCTTTTTGGAACAATCATCAATAAAGGAGACAAAATATGCAGCACCACCCAAATATTTCACGGGCATACTACATCCATCAGAATACACTAAGTCCAAGACATTGGACTTACGAGAGACATTGGAGTAAAAGGAAAATTTTATTTGCTTTCCAAACTGACACTCATTACAAAAGTCAAGCTTAGAGCCTTTTCCCTCAACCCTCTTCAGAGAGGTAAGGACAACAAGTCCTTTCTGGCTCATATGGCCTAATCTCTTATGCCATAACTCCAAGTGATTGCAAATTTCAGCAACTACAAGAAACTTGCCATTCAAGGCTTTAGAGTGCAAACAATACAAAGTGCCCTTCTTGGTTCCTTTTGCAATCAACATGGAACCCTTTTTCACTTTCCACAATCCACCACCAAACAGTGTAGTGTAACCATGCAAGTCAAGTTGGCCAACAGACAGTAAATTCTTTTTAATGCCAGACACATTTGATATCTTTCAACACAAGCTCTTTCCCATTGTCTAAAGACAAGTGTATAGTGCCAATTCCATCAATGCTGCAAGTATGGTTATTTCCAAGATACACCTTTCCATAACTGCCTGCGTTAAACATAGCAAAACACTCCAAGCAAGGAGTTACATGGAAAGAGGCACCGGAGTCTACAATCCAAGTCTAAGTGACACCATCATCAAGTGACAACAGTGCATCAATCACATCAGCCTTGGTAATCTGCATATCCTGCATGTGACATACAAGGGCATCATAATACATTAGCCTTTGTATCTGAAAGCTCCTCTATGTCCACACTAGAGGCCACATCGGTCTTTTCCTTGCCTTTGGTTGCTTGCCTCAGATGCATTGGTCTTATTCTCCTTTTTCTTTTTATCTCCTGCATTCTTCTTTCTCTCTTGTTCCTTCTTGTAATACCTGCAATCAGGTTTCTTGTGGCCCTTCCGACCACAATGATAGCAAGTAATGTCACTCTTTTACTTTCCTTTGCTCTTGCTTTTGTTTCTCTGTCCTGCACTTGTATTTTTCTTTTTGGCCTTGCCTCTTACATTATAAGCTGAGTTGCTGCCTTCTCCACTAGATATACATCTAATTTCTTCATTCAAGATTGAACCCCTCACCCCATCATATGAGAGATTGGAGTTATTGTTGAGAGAAACCACCAAGGTCTCCCAAGAGTTAGGTAGTGTCATAATAAAAAAGATCGCCCTAAACTTATCATCAAAGTCCAAATTTGCATCCTTGAGCTGATTTAAAATGCCTATAAATGCACTCAAGTGTTCAGCTGCTGTAGACTTTGACTCATTCAGTCGCATATTCACCAACTTGCGCATTAAATGCATCTGATTAATAGGTGTGGTGATCTCATAGGTAGTTTTCAGCTTCTTCCATATTGCATAACCTGTATCTAAACCCTTAATGTCTGTCAAGATGTCGTCAGTGACATCCATCTTAATGTAAGCCACAACCTTTTTATTTACTTTGACCCAAACTGCATCAGACATTAGTGGAGGTTTATCTTCTTGCAAAGTATCCTCACAATCCTCTAGGAATAGTATGCCTTGCATACGGTCCTTCCAAAGGTCAAAGCCATGGCCCATGACCATCAAACCATTTGATTTCCATCAAACTCTTGATGTTTGAACTGGAAGAAGTTGCAGCCATTTTATCACGAACACAAAAGTAAATGCCCCTGAACTGCAAAAGCACAAGCTGAACTAGCAAACACACTGTTGTTTTTTCTCAAATAGTAATAAATCTCTACTATTTGTACATGAACCAGCCACCATAGGCAAAAAATGTAGAGATTTACCAAATTTTGCACAAACCCCCAAAATTTCAGGTCCAAATTTGCACAAATGTCAGCCAATCTCACCCAGTTGAGAAAATTTTACCAATACATGAAAAGCCCCAAATTTTTGGATCCAATGTCAAGAAATTTTACTCAAATGGGCAAAATTCTGACAAATTTGGCAAAATCCCCAATTTAATTGAGGTTACCACATGCAATGTCTGTAATTTGTGACCTGAATATCACTACCAAGCATAGACGAGGTCAAATCTGGGAAAAGCCCCAATTTTTTGGGCTCGAATTTGTGCCAAAATTGACAACTATGCTTTCACGCATGAATCCCTGTTAAGAAGAAGGGGTAACTTTGAAATCAAAGGAATTTTTGATTCCTTAAAAAAAAAAACTGATGAGAAGGGAGGGTTTGTTGACCCTGCCCCGTCGCGTGACTAATGGCTATCACACTTGGATCGTTGCCGGTGCTTGGAGTCTCTCTCGTCACGCTTATTTGGTCTGCCTACCCGCTACACCGCTCCCGTGTTGGGCACGTTTGCCAGTTGTTTGCGTCAACATGCGACTGCCCTTCGTCTGACTGTTGTGCATTGTATCGTGTGGTTCCCTGCTGTCCTGCTGTTGATGTGTGTCATGCTAGACTTGCCGCTTGGACTGTTCGCCTGCCACTGCCGACACACTAGTTGCCAGGAACTTCAGCTGTTTGCTGTTTGTCAGCTTTGTTGGCTGATCCCGTTAGATCTCGGGAAGCATGCACTTTGTGCTCTGATACCAGTTGTGGGAGCTCAATTGTGGATGTGCAGAAGTTCGAGGAGTGAGCGTGAGAGTGTGACAGTCGCTGAGAGAGAGGAGTGAAAGTACGATTCGATATCAGTGTACCAACAATGTGTTGGTACACAAAGAATAAAATGTATTTATCCTTAGGGCATGTAAGGGTGCATTCATATGTACAGCTAAATAATGTGCATGTACTATACATGGAGGTTAAACATGCCTTTATCCCAACATGACTTTCTTAGGAGTTAGGCAATAGCATCTAGGCATTAGGAGGTCCTATTTTCCTGTGTTTTGTTGAAAACACAAATTTCATGCAGTAGGCGACAACTATCTAGTGGCAGGTGACAAGTTTTTCCTAACAGACGATAGATCTATAGTCCCTATAGTTGACTATCTTATGTCTCCCACATTGTCTCCATCCAAACATAGCTTCTTGGGTGATTGCAAGATCAAAGATGTTTCAGTAGTTCACAAGCTTTGATGACTCAGAGAAGGGGCTTCTTTGGAGACACTCTTCTGAGCGAGACACGATTATTGCAGTTATAATTGGTGAGAGGAGCCCCTTGTTTGCACCCATTCCCCTTTTATTCATCTATCACAGAAGGCTCCGTCTGAAGTAAAGATACTGTGCTTGATACCCTTGGTGCGAGTGCTCGTCTTACCTTCATTACCCAAAGAAGAGAAACTTGATGGTTGCAACAATTCATTGTGGTCATGTAAGGTGGAGTGCATACTCTACGCCTTGGATCTTTTGGGCTCTTGTTTTTGATGTTATCCCCTGTCCTAAGGAGGATCCAGTAGATGGGACTTCTATGGACCGAGTAGCCTTGTGGGATTGGCTCAACCCTCGAGCTTGATCCTTGTTCTTTATGAGTTTGCAAGATTCTGTCCTTGTGCACATTTGTAGGTTGAAGACAGTGGCGGAAGTGTGGAAGAAGCTGTTGCAAATGCTCAAGCCTGATGACTTCTCTGTTAGCGATTGGCATTCCTTGGACAGGCAATTCATGAGCAGTTTTTTGTAGTTGCATGTGGCAATCTGGCCAGACAAATGATGTCAGCAAGTGGTAGTCAACGCAAGACATGTGGCAGTTTGGCAGTACAATCAGACAATACTTGTGCAGTTGGATTGTACAATCGGCTATATTAAATGCAGACGACATCATATTTTCTTCATTTTTGGTAGGCTATTTATTGCCTGGCTTAGCACACTCTTTCACTATTCTGATCTTAGGTTTCGAGATTGTTGATCGTGGAGACTGCCCTCGAGGTTCATAGAGTGTGAGATCTTTGAGGGGGAGACATACGCAGACATACACTCTGCGCCCATGTACATATCTGCTTCCTTATACAACATTCTTCATTGCAGATTTTCTATGTTCCATTGTCTCTTTCCCTCTCTCTCTTCTCTCTCAGTTCACTCTCTATCTTGTTTACACACTTTTGCATTGCTTTACTCTGACATGCAGGTGACATAAATTTTTCTCCATCTTTCACAAGATATTTATTGCTTGGTTAAGCACACTCTTTCACTATTTTGATCTTAGGTTTCCATATTGCTGATCGTGGAGACTGCCCTTGGGGTTCATAGAGCGTGAGATGTTTGAGGGGGAGACATATGCTGACATACACTCTGCGCCCGTGTACATATTTGCTTCCTTATACAACATTCTTCATTGCAGATTTTCTATGTTCCACTCTTTCTTTCTCTCTCTTCTCTCTCAGTACACTCTCTATCTTGGTCACACACTTGAGCACTGCTTCACTTTGACATGGTATCAGAGTGTTGAAGGACTCTAACCAAGGGTGGGACCTATCTAAAGAGGAGATTTCAGTGCGGCACAAGGCTGCATTTTCAACGTTCAAGGGCGAGCAAGAGGGCTGTACGCTAGAATAAGACTGAGGCGAGTGTGGGTGTGTGAGAAAGGAGCAAAATTATTGAAGTTGCTGTTGATTTGTGCTGTTTGTTGGGAATAAAGGGCCCTTGTGCCTTATATGTTCTCGAGTGTGAACACACCCTTAGCACACTTGTACTTTCATATATATATCTATCTAAAAACCTAAAGAGGTACACTCTTGTTATTGTACCCACAAGTCGAGCTCACATACACTCTCTCTCTCTCTACTTTGCACTCTCTCTTTGTCTCATTGCTGTTAGCAAGCACTACGTGTCTCGATCCTCGCGCCACCTCTGAGCTCAACAAATTGGTATCAGAGCCGTCAGGTTCTGCACGCTTCTTCAGACCTGATGAGACCAGCTGACAGTGTTGATGACTAGTAGATAGCTGGAGTTCTTGGCGACTTGTGTGTTGGGCTGAGGCAGAAGACCACGTGCACAGAGGGTGACCAGCGTGGTGACGAGATAGCTCACAAGCAAGCAGGAGTCGCTGGCAGGCAGCAATCGGCAGATTTGACGGGCTGTAGAGGACCAGTCGCTACAGGCGACTAGACCTGGTAATGTGCCCAGTGGGAGCGACGGTAGCAGCTGCAGGTCAACGAGGCAACAGTCGTGACCAGTGGGTGACTTCACGAGCGTTGACCAATGTGGCAGCTGATGCGTGGTGACTGTCGAGTAGCAAGCTGATGACACATGCCGATAGGCGCCAGATGCGACGATTTTTTTTTTCTCTCGTCATTTTTTGTGAAATTTCTAGAAATTTTTTTTCTGCCCTTGTTGCCGAGCGTTCGCGCGCATAAGCATAGTTTCTAGATTTGTGCAATCTTGGCCCGAAAATTTGGGGCTTTTCTTGGAATTGGGGATTGTGATGAAGAGCAAGACCATTTGTCTTAGAAATTGTAGGAATTTGTGACATTTTTCCTCTGACATTTGGGGCTTTTCATGTACATGCAAAATTGGGCTGAAATTTACCCGATTTCTCGACATTGATGCACATTGGACCCTGTGCAATTTGGGGCTTTTGCTGTTTGGGCAAAATTTGTGCGCCATTTGGTCATTTTATGTACACGCGGGCTTAATTTCATGCAATTTGGACACCTAGCACTTGGAAAAATTTGGGGGTTTTGTTGAAATTGCTCTATTTGGCAAAATTGGCCCGTTCTATGCATGTCAGAGACAGTGCAGATGTATGGTTGATGCTTTGAGCACAAAAAATTTGGGGTTTTTGACCGTGCGTGTCAAATTTTATGCCCGTGTGTACATGTACAATAGAAATTGCAGCTAAAATTTCGGACTTCTTATGTCATGTGATGTATTTGCCCTTGGAACAGCTGTAATCAGTTGTGGAGTGTTGTAGCACATGGTTTGGTGCTTCTGAAAATTTACTTACAGATCTGAAAACTTGTGTGACAGTTTGGGCCTGCATTTACTGAATTTTTTGGTCACATTTGGGCTGAAAATCATGGCTAGTAGCAGTGACAACAGTAATCTCATACACATAAAGAAGCTTGAAAGGGCAAGAAGACAGATGATAGCAAGGAAGAGAAAAAACAGAGTCAGCCTAAGAAGAGCAGTGTCAAAATTGAAGAGGTGAATGTAGTCACTCATGACAGTAACAGTGGGAATGATGTACTCTTGGTCTCTTCAAACTTTAGTGCACATGCTATACTTGCAAACATAGATGATGACATGTATACATGGACTCTCGATTCAGGTGCTTCCTTTCATGTCACTCCTCATTGTGAGTGGTTCTCTACCTATATAAGGGGTCGACATGGTGTTATACATCTTGGGGACAACTATGCATGTGACATTGCAAGTATTGACAGTGTGCAATTGCAGTTTCAGCATAGTTCTGTCTTCATACTTCAGCATGCATGGCATGTACCTCAGCTCAAGAAGAGCTTGATTACGGCAAGGTAGCTAGATGATGATGGATTTCATACCACCTTTGGAGATGGAAAATGGAAGATTTGTAAGGGATCTACAGTGATTGCCAGAGGTTGTAAAAAGTGATACCTTGTATCCTCTCCATGTATCTAGTATAAGTGGTCATGTTGTTGCTGTGACCGAGCAACCAAGTGTTTCTTTGTGGCCTGGCCGGTTGGGACATAGGAGTAAAATTGGAATGAAAGTGCTCTCTCATTTGGCTTACTTGCAGTGTCTTCGTTATGCTGATTTTGAGCATTGTGATCATTGTGTTTATGGTAAACATGCACAGACGTCTCATAAAAAGTCTCTTTCGTTGAAATCTTCTCCTCTAGAGTTAGTATATTCCAATGTATGTTAGATGCTAGGATTATCATTAGGGGAAAAGAAATATTTTGTCACCTTTGTCGATGATGCTACACGAAAGATTTGGGCTTACTCTATTCCTAGCAAGGATGAAGTGCCTGACAAATTTAAAAAATTCTTGGCATTGGTTGAAAATCAGACTGATAAGACACTCAAGTGTCTTCGCTCTGACAATGATGGGGAATATGTGTCCAAAGCCTTTTAGGCATTTTGTGACAGCAAAGGGATCAAGAGGGAGCTCAATGCCGCTCATAATCCACCTCAAAATGGAGTTGCAAAGTGTATGAATCGGACCATATAGGATAAGGTCCATACGATGCTGTCTCATGCTGCATTACCCCATGGTTTTTGGGCAGAGGTTGTTATGACAGCCGTACACTTGATTAATCGGTTACGAAACAAGTCTTTGGGGGGGGGGGGGGGGGAGTTCCCCAAGAAGTGTGGTCGGGCAAGCCACCTTCATATACTCACATGAAAGTGTTTGGCTACGAGGCTTTTGTGCACATTCGTAAAGAAAAATGCAGCAAACTTGAGCCAAAGTCCTGTAAATGCATTTTCCTAGGATATGGTGACGAGGATGAAATGGGGTATAGATTATGGGATCCCGAGGAAAGGAAAGTAGTACACAGCAATGATGTTATCTTTCGGGAAGATCACATGCTTAAAACACCCGAAAAGACTGAGGAGGTCCGTAGGGTTGTATTCCGGGAAGAAATACCTTTTGGACAGCAAAATATGCCCGTTGTACGGCAGCAAATATGTGCTGTAAATGAACCTATAAATGCCGAAAATAATGCTGGAAATGATTAGCCAACTATTGCAAATGATAATGAGCCACTACATATGCAGGAACAACCAGGACAACAAGCTGTTAATATTGATTTGCAGGCTGAAATGTTGGAACAGCAAGCTGAAAATGCTCAACAGCAAGTAAACAATGATCATTGGGTTAGGAGATCGTTTAGGGCTACTAGACAACCTGATAGATTTATTCGTGGTGCAAACAATGTGGCTGATTATGTCATGTTGACAGAGTGTGGTGAACCGTCTTGCTTCAAGGAAGCAATGGATAGATAGAACAACAAGAAATGGTATAAAGCCATGTTGTCAGAAATTGAATCTCTTGAGAAAAATAGCACTTGGGACTTGGTGCAGTTGCCTACAGGGCCGAAAACACTTCCATGCGAATGGGTTTACAAGATGAAGGTCACTTTTGGTTCCTCACCAAAGTACAAAGCAAGATTGGTTGCAAAGAGGTACAAGCAGGGATATGGAGTTGACTTTGATGAGATCTTCTCTCTTGTAGTCAATATGACTACCTTAAGAACCATTTTGGTCTTGGTTATAGGTGAAGATATGGAGCTCATACAGATGGATGTAAAGATTGAATTCTTACATGGTGGTTTGCATGAAATCATATATATGCAGCAGCCTTAAGGGTTTGTGGAAAAAGGGAAAGAAAAGATGGAATGTAAACTCAAAAGAAGTTTGTATGGGCTGAAACAAGCTCCAAGAGAATGGTATCATACGTTTGACATATTCATGTAGTCTCAAGGTTTCCATAGAAGTCAAGTGGATCATTACTTGCACACCAAGAAGGCAGTAGATGACAGCCTGATTATCTTGGTTCTGTATGTTGATGACATGTTGATTGCTGGTAGGGATACTCATGCCTTGGACTCACTGAAGCAAAGTCTTCATGGCAGCTTTGACATGAAGGATCTTGGTGATGACAGTTATATTCTTGGCATGCGAATACTCAGAGATAGGTCGAAAGGATTGCTCTATCTATCTCAGCAGGAATATATCTCCAAGGTTTTGCAGTGTTTCAATATGGAGGGGGGGAAAACAATTGGGGTTCCATTGCCTCCATATGTGAAACTCAGTGCAGAGGACAGCCCTAGATCTGATGATCAGACGGCTGAAATTGCTAAGATACCATATGCTTCAATTGTTGGTAGTTTGATGTATGCTATGGTTGCTATATGTCCTGACATTGCCTTTGTAGTGGGAGTGGTTAGCAGATACATGGCAAACCCTAGTAAAAAGCATTGGAAAGCAGTGAAAGATATTATGAGATACCTTAAATACACAAAGGATTTGTGCATCTGCTTTGGAAAGCAGAAGGCATCTGTCTTTGGCTTTATGGATGCAAACTATGCTGGTCATGCGGATTGCAGAAAGTCCACCTCTTAGGAGGAGCAGTCTCTTGGATCTCCAGGCTACAAAAGTGTGTTGCATTGTCTACTACAGAGGCAGAGTATGTGGCTGCCATTGAGGCATGCAAGGAGGCTTTATGGTTTTCACGTCTAGTGGGAGAGCTTGGCATTATAGAGTTACGTGTTCTCCATTGTGATAGTCAGAGTGCTATCATGCCAGGATGGAATCCTGTCTTTCATGCAAAGATGAAGCACATATAGGTGAAGTACCACTTCATTAGAGATGTACTTGACAGCAAGAGCATTGAGCTTGTCAAAGTGCATACAGATGATAATCCTGCAGACCTTCTCACGAAGGGTATTCCAGTAGAGCGGTTTGCTCATTGCCGACAGATGATGGGAGTTGGATAGATATATGTATTTCAGCTTTGTATATACCTAGACTTAGTTGATTCTTTTCTTCTTCTAAGGCATATTGCCTTTAGGTGGGAGATTGTTGGGAATAAAGACCCTCGTGCCTTTTAAATGTGCTCGAGTGTGAACACACCCTTGACACTTGTACTTTCATATATATATATCTATCTAAAAAATGTAAAGTGGTGCACTCGTCATTGTACCTAAAGAATCGTGGTCACTCTCACGCTGTCTCTCTCTTTTGCTAACAGCCACTGACTGTCTCGATCCTCGCGCTCCGAGTCACTACAAGCGTCTTCTAAAAGATAGGTGTTTATGGGCTATAGCTCGCAGTCTCAAGGTTACCGATTATATGATCTTGTTAAGCGGGATGTCTACACGAGCCGTGATGTTTGGTTCGTGGAAGTTCCAGTCTTAGAGGGGGGTGGAGGAACACCTTGTTCTTGCAGATCCCAGTGATAGTTGGGCTACGGCGACTGTCTCTCTGGAGCCTATGTCTCTTGAGGACTCTTCTACGGACGAGGAGCTTAGTTCTTATCCATCGGACTCACCGATTGAGCCCTAGTAGTCGGTAGATCTTCTAGAGACTTCAGTAGATGGAGAGCGACGAGGAGAGATCCGACCTCCTCGTTGGGCTCGTGACACTCTTTATGATGCAGGGATTGAGGAGGTCCTTGAGGAGTGGCAACCAAAAGATGGTTTGTGACGTTATTGGAGGAATTAGGCACACCACATTGAGCTTGTGTATACTAATTATTGTTTGATGACTCGTGCCATGCAAGATCGGAAGTCCACCTCTATAAAGGAGGCTTTAGAGCATGATCATTGGCGGAGAGCGATGGAGTAGGAGCTGGAGTCGATCGAGAGGAATGGCACTTGGTACTTTGTGCCTAAGCCTTCTCATAGGAAGATCATTGGAGTGAAATGGGTCTTCAAGACCAAGTACAAAATGATGGCATATTGGACAAGCACAAGGCCGCCTTGTTGCTCAAGGTTTTACACAACGCCTAGGCATTGATTTCCATGATATTTTTGCCCCTATAGCTTAGATGGCTATTATTCGTGCAGTTCTTGCCTTGGCTAGTTATAGGAGGAGATGGCCAGTCTATTATTTGGATGTAAAGTTTGCGTTCTTGAATGGGGAGTTCAAGGAGGAGATCTATGTTGACCAGCCTCTAGGCTCCAGTCCTTTTGATGGTAAGGTGTACAAGTTGAGGAAGGCTCTCTATGGCCTTAAGCAGGCTCCTTGTGCTTGGAATGAGAAGATTAACATGTTCCTCCAAGAGAGATTAGGGTATTAGCGTTTCAAGGCCGATCCCAAACTTTATGCTTACACCTCAGGTGGAGGTCGTGTGTTGTTTGTCCTTTATGTAGACGACTTGATTGTGACATGTGACTATGCTAAGATGGTCGAGTAGATGAAGGCAACACTTCATGAGAAGTTTGAGATGACGGATATGGGACGACTCCATTTCCTTCTAGGTCTTGAGATTTATGAGACTCCAAGGGAAATCTTTATTTCCCAGCAGTGGTATGTGTAGGAGCTCTTGACTATATGTATGTGATGAAGAAATGCAAGTCTATTACGAGTCGTATGGACCCGAATTGGAAGGCTACAACTCATTCCCGATTATTCTTTGGTAGATGCTACTTGTTATAGGTAGTTCGTTGGCTCCTTGATCTGGCTTCTCAATACTTGTGTTGACTTATGTTATGCCGTAGGTGTGCTGGCCGGTTCATGAGTGAACCCAAGATGGTGCATTGGTAAGTTGCTCAGAGGATTTTGTGGTTCCTACGGGGGACCCCTGATCTTGGGATCTATTATCTAGCAGGTACAAGTGATGCAACTTTGGTGCTTATACGATGGAATGATTCAGATTGGGTTAGCGATGTGGATCATAGGAGGTCCATGACAGGTTATTGCTTTACCTTGGGTGTCGGTGATGTTTCATGGATTGCTGCAAGACAAAGGACAATCTTGGCGACTTGTTTACGAAGGCACTTCTTTAGGCTTTACTTCGACAGCACTTCAGATCTCTTAGCCTTTTGCCCTGTCCAAGATCTCAGAGGGGGTGTTAGCAATTGGCATTCCTTGGACAGGCAGTTCGTGAGCAGTTTTCTGCAGTCACATGTGACAGTCTGGCCGAACAGGTGATGTCAGCAGGTGGCAGTCAACATCGGATATGTGGTAGTCTGGTAGTGCAGTTGGACAGTACTTGTGCAGTCAGACAATACAGTCGGCTGCATTAAATGGAGCTGACAACATATTTTCTCCATTTTTGGCAGGCTATTTATTGCCTTGTTCAACACACTCTTTCACTGTTCTGATCTCAGGTTTCTAAATTGTTGATTGTGGACACTGCCTTGGGGGTTCATAGAGTGTGAGATCTTTGAGGTGGCAATAGATGGAGACATACACTATGTGCCCGTGTACATATCTGCTTTCTTATACAACATTCTTCATTGCAGATTTTTTGTGTTCCACTCTCTCTTTCTTTCTCTCTCTCTCTCCTCTCTATGTTCACTCTTTGTCTTGGTCATGCACTTCCACACTGCTTCACTCTAACATCCTTCTCTATGAGGGAGCACATCACGAAGGTGGAGGACATAAGGGATGAGCTTGTCTCTCTTGGTCGGATGATATCCTTTGAAGACATGGCCATGATTCTTTTGACTCAATTGCCATCTCCTCAGGTTGATCTCTTCTACATTAGCCTTATTACATCAAGGACCTGCAAGAATCTCTTTTGGGAGGAGCTTTCACCGCTTGTCTTGGAGCTTGATGAGCAGCTCGGAGAGGTTGGGGCCAGTGGTTCTAGCTCCACCAAGACATTTACTATAGGTACAAGTGGAGGGAAGAAGAAGACGCAATACAAGGACAAGAAGCAGGACAACAAAAAGGATGACGAGGAGGAGAAGAAGCCCAAGTGCCCACATTGTGGGAAGGTCACTCATTGTGAGGATAGTGTTGGCAAAAGTACCCCCATTTGAAGCCAAGGGAGAAGGATTCGAAGGATATGAAGGATACGAAGGTTGCCTTGGCGACGACAAAGTCTTCTTTGGCCAAAGTTCTCTATGTATTGGATTTAGGTTTAAGCTATTGTTTGTTCATGGTCTCACACGGCTTGTTACTTGTGTGGTCTTTACACATGATGCAGCGACAGTGGAGGATGAGCCTACATGTGCTGTTCTTAGGATATAGGATCGGAGGAGGGTGGGCTTTACATGCTCATCCACTTAGTTGCGAGGTCTTCCCACGCACTTGGGCTGCTTTGGCATATTTGTTCACTGGAATTCCCAGCCCACTAGGACACATGCCTAGACTCACACATGAGCTGACTACACTGCTAACACCACCGAGGAGGTCCCATATGAGTACATTCAGCTCCATTTCTGGATTTTGAATAAATGTTTCCATGTGGATTTGTAAATTAACAAAACATCATAAGTTTGTGAGGTGGTGGTTGAGTCAACTCATGTTTGGTGTTAACCGGTTTTAAAAATTGCAGAGAATTTTTTAAGAACAGATGTTGCCTTCTGTGTTGAAAGGCAGTTTAAGGATCTGGCAATTTTTCAAATGCAGATTTGCTTCTGAGAAATTTCAATGTAATGTTTAGACCAGGGCTATTGTCTATGCATCTTGAATCAGTAACTTGTGCCGGGTACCTTTTTATTTTGAAGTGAATCTAAGACATCACAGCTCTACACAATTAAGGCCTATCATGGGTTTAGGTAAAGGGATTGGATAAACATTCTGCTATGTTTATGAAATTGTTGTGCGTCATTGTTTCAAGTAGTTTCTCATAGCACTCTTGGAAAGTTTGGAGGCTTGTGCTTTGAGAAGTTTTCTAACGGCAGCTCTCATGTTATGTAGGTACCTACAAATCTGCTGCAAGATGGTGTTTTAGGCAGCCCACTTCTTCAAAACTTACTATGCACAGATGCTGAACATTCGAATGCAGATGCACTTTTACTTGCGTTGCGACTAAGGGATTATTTTCCAACATCTTTGAGAGATTCATGCTCTCTTTTGCCCAACTCCCAAAGTATACATGGGTTGTTTCTGCCTGCCCACTTGAGCTCTTTAGTTCCCATTCTGAAGGTGACATAAGCTGCAATTGCCAATTATTTTACTATATTTATTTCCATAGTTTCATTAAATCGTGTGATAGGGACAGGTGGGTGAGAGAGGCAGGGGGTTGTTTCATTCCATAGAGGAACATGAATCATAAGGTTTAGTGGATACATTGATTTTGAAAGTAGGTTTGAGTTAATAGATTTAAGAAAGCTTTAGCTTTTTCGGTTCAAGCTGTTTTGGATTTCAAAAGGGCTTACATTTAGAGCAGAATTGTATATTGTTCTGGTTGTGCCACAGAAATGTCAAAAACTAATATTTCATTGCACAGGATCCTTTTTGATTTGGTTTGGTGTCAATCTGTGGGCATTCTTGCATGTTTTTTTCTGTAATTTAAGAGGGGTTTCTTGAGTCTTAGTTTGTGCAATTTCTTGTGTGCATATGCTTGTGCATGTGCTTGTGCGTGCATGGGTGTGGGTGTAGGGGCGTGTGTGTTCATGATTGTCGGTGCATGCACGTAGTTTCTTGTGTGCAGGCGCAGATGATGCTCGTGCTTGCACGTGCATGGATGTGGGGGAGGGTGCAGGCACGTCTGTGTATGCATATGCTTGTTTGTGCATGCATATGTGCATCCATGTGTTGAGACATCTACTGGTGTTTCATAACACTGTTGAATGAAACAAGTATTCTACAAAGAAGGAACAACTGTATGCGTGTGTCCTTTTTTTTGGGGGGTGGCATTTCTTTACTGACCTTTGTTTTCTCGGATATAGGAGTCATCAAGCAGCCATCCACGGGTTCATCCAGTTTGGGATGTTTTGAAGGAGCTGCTTTTTACAGACAACAGGGAAGAGAGTTCTGAAATAAAGAAAGCAGCAAAGAAAAAAAAGAAACGTCAGAAGGTTGAAGCAGACGAAGCTGCTGAAACTGTTGATCAAAGACTGCATTGCTTCTGGAGTGTTGTGGTGGATAAAGCATTGCTGACTTCATCACATGAACGGAAGCATCTAGCAATGGAATTACTTTGCCTGTTCCTGCCAAAGCTAACTGCCATGACAGTTCCATTGGTCTTGTCAAAAACATTCGTTCGTTGCCTTATGGACATTCTTGCTACCAAAGGAAGCCTTCTGTATAAGTGTGCAGAAAAATGCATGGAATTTCTCATCGAGTGGGCAAAGAAAGATCAAAGGCACCTGGTGGCTGTTCTCCTTTCTCTTCAGCAGGGAAGCCATGGAAAGTTTGATGCTTTGGCTAAAACTCATATTTCAAGGCAATTAGTCGCCAACCTGAAGTCTGCAGACAGCTGCTTCTTATTTTTTGAAAATCTTGTAGATCTGTTTGATCAGGAGGAGGCATTGTCTATTTCAGAGAAAGATAAAGTGCATGACCAAGACAAACATGAAAGTGAGATCACAAAATCTCTCGAAATTCAGAGAGCGTGGGTCTTAGAACAACTCTGTGGTTTTGTTCGGCAAGCAGAGTTGGATCCAGAACTTAAGTTTTCTTTATACAAAGATCTGTTAATGTTTCTTTGTATTCATTCTCTTTTTGTTGGTTCTCCTGGAATGGAGTTGGCATTCCAGGGGTTGAGGAAGAGTTTTAAGATTCCCAAGTCACCAGTCTCTGAAAATATGAGGAAGCTCTGTCTAGCACGGCTACAAAGTGTTCTAGTGGATGTGCAGCAACTCCAGAATAAAAAGGTGGCATTTTCAAAAGATGTCAATGAAAAAAGGCTCACTTCTCCAGACCTCAAATTATTTTTTCTTGAGATTTATGCACATCTTGATAATATGGAAAATGTTTCAAGGATACATGCTGATTCTGAAGAAGAGGAGGCTACCATTGATACCCTTCATAGCATGACCATGCAACTCCTTATTGCAGTAAGTTCTTTGGACTCGTATAGATTGGGAGAGCAATCAACATTCATATTAGGCCAGGGTGAACGAATTTTAAGACAAAAAACCTGTCCAGTTTGTTATCTTAACATGTGAGGCCTTGGTTCTCTAATTTCTTACCTTGCTCATGACAAATGATTGACCATCCTTTCGTGCAGCTTAGGCCTGTTTGGTTATGTGCGTTGCCAATATGTATGAATAGCTAAATTGTAAACTATCCTTTACTGAACAAACAGTGTTTTGGCTTGGGCTTAGCAGCAACGAGGGAGCCCAATTTGTGTTTCTTTGAATTAATTAGATAGCAGATGGCTTTTCTTGACAGTATGGTTTTTTCGAAAAGAGGAGGGAAGTTCTGAACTGTGAAACGACTCTAAAATGGACACACTCTTATATTTCTTCTGCAGGCACATAAGATTGATGATGAGCAGTCTCGAAAGATTCAAGCGTTGGGGTCACTGCTTCTCCAGATACTAATACAGTCTATAACTTCACACGTCAATGATGTTGCAATGGAAATACTTATATGCTCTAAACGGGCTTTCGGGGAACTTATTGATGTTGATACTGATGTAAATGATGATGAGGAGAATCCACCTGCCTTTATGGATGTTCTCATTGATATTCTGCTCTCACTGTTGGCTCAATCTTCAGCTCCTATTCGTGCTGCTGCAGAGCAGGTGCATAGCTGATTTTTACGTGTATAAGCTTGAAAGCAATCACTTACAGTGTTCTCAAGTTGTATATGTGTGCAGGTGTTCAAGTCATTTTGTGATGATATGACAGAGTCAGCCTTGCTGAGTCTCTTGAGAGTTGTGAAGAAGCAGTTGAGACCTACTCGACAAACAGCTTTTACTGCTTTGGATGGAGAGGACAGTGATGAGGAAGATGTCTTAGAGGTTGAAGATAGTGACGATGAGATGCATGGTGATGATGATGGTAGTACTGTTGGCACGAATGATGCAGAACAAAATGGTCATCACAAGGTAGGCAGCAAAGTGGTGGATAGTGACGAGTCTGATCTTGAAGATGCTGTTTTGGGGGCAAATGCCACCAGTTTTCGGAGTGCAGAGGACACTGTATCTGGCACTAGTGAGGATGAAAGTGCCTCTGATTCTGATATGGATGATGAGGCTATGTTTAGAATAGATGCCCATCTTGCAAATCTCCTTAAACATAGAGGATCTGAGAAGGGTGAGACAAAGGATGCACAGACACAGCTTCTCCATTTCAAATTCAGGGTGCTCTCTCTTTTGGAGTTCTTTCTGCAAAAGAAAGCCACTAGTGTCTTAGCTTTGAGAGCATTACCCCACCTGCTTCAAGCATTTGTTTTGTCAAGTTCTTCAGGTGGCAATCTGCAGCTTGCAGATCGACTTTGTTCAATTCTCCAATCGAAACTGTTCAAATCTAAACAATACCCCAAAGGGTTGAGTCTAGACATTCCCTTTATTGAGAACCTGTTGCAACGGTCTTTGAACTTGGCTTCTAAGTCGAAAGTCGAAAAAGTAAGGGAAGTGGGAAAGGCTTGCAGTCTCTGGCTTGTGAAAGTGTTACACAGTCAACAGGAGAACTCTAATTCTAAGCTGAAGCAGTTAGTAGAGGATGCCTTGAATAATTTCTTCTCCCAGAAAAAATGCTGTCTCAAGTCTGGTTTCTTCCGGGAAGTTTTTACACGGTTCCCAGATCTAGGGACAGCAAGCCTTGAGACCCTCTTGAGCAGATGCATACAATCACGGTCAGAATACCTGCAGTATGAAGCTGTGTCATTGGTGAACTTTATTCTTAGGCATAAAGCTGGAAAAAGCTTTCCAACTGAGGTTGGGAGTGGAGCTCTGCAGGCACACCTCAGGCAGCATTTACCTGCTATGAGTCAGGTTCTTGAGAGTCTCTTTCAGAAACCTGCTGGCAAGGCTGCCAGGAAATTGGAAGCTCGACGTTTTGCCATTTCTGTCTTGAGGGTAGTTTCTCAGGAGTTCTCTAAGAAGCCAGTGAAAAAACTTCTTGGCAAATCTGTGTATGCATTATGTGTCTCTCACTTGGGGGAATCTACAATAGAAGGGATTCTCAAGTCTCATTTGAAAATTGACAATGGGGAGGGGGACATTGAGGCTAGGGACAAGAAGGCCTCTAAGGGAAAGTCAGAATGACAGAAGTGAAAGTTTATACTAGCCTTAGCATGCTGAGTGACAAAACTAGTGAACGGTGGCTGTTCCAGATTGAAGAGTATATTTCATGAAGCATGTTCTGGTTTGAAGGCTGCAGGATTAAAGGGAATGACACATTTTCTTTTGCTTCTCAAGCTTCAAAGACAACCCAGCAGCACATTATGTCTTCTGGTTCGGTTTAGGACCGAATGTAGCTGCATCTTTGGGTTCTTTTCCCTGTTACTGCCTAGTAAGGCAGCAAAAGTTTGTACAACCCCTTGATTTCTCTCTTATTTTGACGGAGAGTTTCTCATTCTTGAGGTTTCAGGGATCTCATTCTCTAAGCTAATGCTTGTGAAGTGATGGTGCACTGTGCCAATGGGTTTGTAGCCCAGTTGATTTTTGAGTTTGGGCTAAGTTTCATGGGTGCAAGAGTTCGAACAACCCCAGGCTGTGCTTCCCCAGTGGCACAAATATCCATAAGTGTCTTAAGTAATGGTGCAGTGCACCAAATTTCATGGAAAAAAGCTAGCATATACTGTTACACTCGCCGCATGTTTCATCTGCTTTGTATACTTGACTACAAAAACACCGTGTGAACAAGATGCTTGAAATTTTTGTTGAAATGGACTGGTTAATGACAAAAAAGCTTTCAGAATGGCTTGCGAGTAAATATATGGTGTCATAGTTTTCGATTCTGTTTATTCTGTCACAGATAATGAACAAAAGTAAGGGTTGTGTTGCTTTCATGCATGGTATTATTTTATAATGTTGACAGTTGGACAATCCTACTATGGTCTGAGGTAATCTATTGCTACTCAAAAGTTGTGTGTTATATGCTTTTTAGGTTCTGATGTGTTCGAGGTAACCTTGTACTGCAGGCAACCGACATAATGTTTAGTTCAATTCCTAGGCTATGTTATGTGCTACTAAAATGTTAAGACTTTCCACTAGTCAAATGCATTTTCATTATGCAAATACTTTTCATATACTTCTAAGTAACAAGATCAAAACAACAGTTAGCTTGATATTGCCCCATTCTTCATGAAAGTACATTATTCAACTTTTTTGAACTTTTGCTGCATTGACTAAGAAGTCTCACAGCTACACACCTCAAGAGGGAGCACTTTGTCTCTCGAGCATAAGTTACTATGAGCAAAAACGAAAATTAAAGAGCTTTTAGACCGTGTGTACTAGAGTCTTGCACATGGTCTATATTTGTCTCCAACTCACAAAGAGGAACCATGGTGTTGAAACTTGGGATGAAGCAACCACCCTTGAAAAGTAGTTTAATATAAGGTCCAATAAAGTCTAGATAGGATTTGCTACAACAACATCAACATGAGAAATTGTCGCCACATAAAGAGAAAGGAGTTAATGCAGATAGCTAAAGTGTAACTTGTAGAAATTCTCTCTTAAAATTTAGCATTGGACTTTAGAATCATACAAGGTACATCCAAGCATAATGAAGGCACATGCAGCATTAGATGTGTTTGGGGAATGGTACTAATTGCCTCTTCTCAAACACTACGTTTACAAATGCCCAACTCTCACCAAGTAGTCTACAAAGTATTTTTATGTTGCTAGGAGGAGGAAACTTGTTGGGTGATACCCAGTTGGCACCCTCACAATTGGATTGTTCACCAACAAATGTGTTCACCAACGAACACCTTTTCTCTAGTATTGACGTTCTCATTAGAGGCCTAGACTTGCTTGGTTGCTTCTATCTTTTATTTGTAGGTGAGATGATCATTTTTTATTTGTGAAAAGTTTTGCAATTGAGCTAAATGGTGCCTTTGGTTTCAATAATAGTGGAGGTTGGTTCTTATGTTAGTGCATTATGTAGTAAAGAACATGATGTCCAATATGAATTGAATTTGATGTGAGGTAAGACCCAACATTGTAGGACACTATATGGAAGCTAATGTTTCTTAGGAGAATTTGTTACTCTTCTATTGGCCTATCTTTCAAACGACAAGTTATTTTCATTTTAATCTATGAAGGGCGGGCTATTTGTCATCAAAGAACAATTATATGTAATCATTGATATGAATTGTGTAGATGTGCGATCTCATACGAGGTAGAGAGTTTCCATTGTTTAGAAGGGGTAGTTAGAATGAAAAGTAGAATGCCTCCATGTACTTGTTGAGTGTAGTTGAAAATAAAAGGCATTGCTAAGTTTCCAATGGAATGGACCAACCTTTGATAGTGTTAGATAGGACAATTGAAAACAATATGTGCAACCCAACCTTTGATAGAGTTAGATATGTCAATTGAAAACAATATGTTCTTGCACGGCCATGTCCCCTTACCTTACAAAAATAAAACATTTTAATTGTGTACTCAAAATTGTGAGCTTGAGAGTAAACAATGTTTGAAACCTATGGAGAAACATATTTGAAACCTCCTTTGCCACCAGAACACACAAGAATATCACATCAAACATCAACCCTACTCACACACAATATCAACATTAATACCAAACACATCCTCACTAATGTATACTTAAGAGTAGGGAAATATGAAATATCTTCATCATGACCCATTTTACAAGGATGTTATGCTTGGTTTACAAAGTAGGAGAGAAAAAGAAGGCACAATAAACCTAAGATGATACATTTTTAGATTTATTCTTAAGCACTCCTATGAGATGCAATCTCTTAATCTTTGCTTGATAAAGAAAGACGATTGTAACACCTTTTCAATGACTCATGCACAAGCTTGTGGATAGAAGGTTGTCCAAGAAAAAACACGTCTACAATATTCTAATTGCTTTTCCCTGAAAGTAACGTGAAACAAAGGAACACACATAAGGACAATGTGTAGACTCGTATGGTTGTTTTTGTTATTGAAGGGCTTCAAGAAATAGTCATAAAACATAAAGGAGTTAAGCATGAGACAATGATTTAGAAAAAGTGATGAAGGTCATGAAATTAAGTGTCCTTTGTTTACAAAAAGGAATATGTTTCTTAAAAAGCATTCACACACAAGGAACATTAGTGTTTCTTAAACGAGACAACTAAATGAACTTTTCATGCACTCGTCTTTTCCTTAAAAAGTTTCATGAGATAGACACAAATAAATGTGAGGTAAGCATGAGAGATTGCATAGAACCAAGAAGTTGAGTGTCCTCTAATTTAAAAAAACAAGATAGTTACTTAGCCAAAGGCTATAATGCAATGTCTTTGAAAATTTATTGTTTTTGCATAGGAATTACACTATAACTTTGTAGGACCATAGCAATAACAAATAGAAGCACATGACCATGCTATACAAGTAGCACGTTGAGCTGGCACCAATATGTTTGTCATTTTATATTTATTAGGGAAAGTCCCATTCCTTGATATGTGTCTAGAAAGTTATGCACTTTTTTGTATTGTTCTATACTATTCAATATTCTAAATATAAGTTTTAATAATATTAGAGTTTGGGAAATAAATTCTAACCATAACAAAGATCCTACTTTCAAAATTTACACTCCTTTGTTGGAGTCAAGTGTGTGATCGTGATAGGAACCCAAACTTTTCATGCTACATGTAGTAGTGCCAAATCCGTTGCAAAAGCTATAAGTTGTGCAGTGCTTGAAAAAACAAAAGAAAGATGCATGAGTAAGTACTTGAAGCAATAGCTAGTGTAATGGTTTATGACTAAAACTTGATAAATCATTTAACTATGTGGCAATAAATTTAATTTAATTAACATTAATCATTCTTATTAATACACATTATAGCTACTAATAGTATTAATCTCAACTAACTATATTACTTTTTCCATCAAATGTGCCAGACCAAATAGGAAGAGGAATGGGAACACATTCTCCAAGGTGATATCTAGGCAAGATGAGTTTGGTCTAGGTAAACTATTTATTTTGAACATTGATGTTCTTTCCAAAAGTGGACAATTATTTTCATAGAATGATAGATGCAAACTCATGTTGGTTCTCTCTTTGAAATGCATGTCCTTGACTAGCCTTGACCATGTTGTCTAACACACTATAACCTATTACATCTTCTGCTTCTCCCATTGTGTCAAATGGGGTGTTTTCATGATGCACTTCTAGAATCCCTTTTATTGATTCCTTATTGAGAACATAGAGCCCTATCTTTTGGATGTGAATGTTATGATTATTTTTTTAAAAAATTGCATGAGTGGATTGTGCAACATATCTAAATATGCAAGCACACCAATAGCCCTAGATTTCATCGTCAATTCTAGTTGTGGTTTTTCTCTTATTATATAATTTCAAGACACTAAATAATTATTGAGCATTAGCCTTTGATCTAAGATTCCATTTTCAATTTTCTTTTTTATTCTTGAGATGAAAATCAATGTGGATAATACTCAAAAGATATAGTTGCAATGGCTTTATACAAAGAATCCTTCTCATATAGTGTGGTAATAGTGGAATGACATGTGTTATGATGTTTATTTTATTCTTGTGAGAAAGAGATATTGTAACAAATGCTCAAGCAAGAAGAGCCGTTGGTTCTATGAAGTTTCTAGATGATTCTAGACGATTCTAGAAAATATGTGAAAATGTGGAAACTAGTTAAGGGGACTTTGGGCATTCTTGTGACATGTGCAATTGAGCTAAACTCCCTTGTCAACAACCTCATGGCCTTCTTCAACCACTACTCCATCATTGTTGAGAAATGTCGACATCCACCCTTTGTAGAGACCATACTATTGGACAAAGGTTCAAGAAACCCAAAAAAAGGTCTCTTTTTATCTGCAAATTAGACTACTCCATCATTGTTAGGAAATGTTGACGTCCAGCCTTAGTAGTAGAGACAATACGAGTGGACAAAGCTTCAATGAACCCAAAAGAAGGCCTCTTTCAATCTATAATGGTTGGACATAAACCTTCTTTTGGATTCCTTGAAGTTTTGTCCAATTGTATGGTCTCTATTGAGGTTGGACGTTGACTTTTTCCCACAGCAATGGAGTAGTGATTGAAGAATGCCATGAGGTCAATGATAAGAACTTTAGCTCGATTGCATGTGTCACAAGAATGCACAAAGTCCTTGAGGATTTTTCACGTTCATAGATATCTTCTAGAATCTTCTAGAAACTCCATGGATCTAGGGGGGCTATCCTTGCTTGAGTATTCGTTATTGATGCTATTTATATATTTTGTGGATTTTCATTATGTATTCAACACATAATAGTTAGTTAAAGGCTCATTGTGTTTAGTGGATGGATGGTAGGGAAGTAATATGCTTTGTATTTTTGTCATGATAATGCAATTGTTTCAATATTTATTAGTGGAGCACCTTTTGACAGATATGATTATTATCATTTTGGGTACTGCTATTATGTGTATTCATTTATATGGTTGTGTGGAATGATAATGCAATTGTTTCTATATTTATTAGTGGAGCACCTTTTGACAGATATGATTATTATCATTTTGGGTACTACTATTGTGTGTATTCATTTATGTGCTTGTGTGCAATATTATTTATTATTACTATAACCTTTATATTATGGTCAAAGGGTAATAACATTATTTTGATAAGTTTAGATATATTAAATTACATTTCAAAAATTTCTAGAAAAAACATTTTGTTCATGCAATGAACTCAAAAAGCCTAAAATTCATGGTTTTTGAGAACAAAATTTAAGAAATACACATCCATAAATACATGTATAAGTGAGGTGCTCACTCATGTATGGGGGGAGATTGTATCCATATCATGTACTCTTGTCTTAAGTTCTCTCATATCTATTTGTGATTGTGAAATTTTTATTTAATGAAGCGCTAAATTATAGCGAAGGGAACAACTTTGGTATCAAAGAGCAATGTTATTGGTTAGCCCATCAACATTAACGAAAACTTTATCCCATTATATAGGAGGCCTCATCAATATTTTCATCAAGCTTCACCCTTTAGTCCATTGGTTGTTCCTAATACCCATTGGTCATTGGCTCAAGAATCCTCTCTTTCCACCTCAAACTGTAGGTGAACACCTTTTTGGGAGGCCGAAACCCCTTGGATTTATTAAAAACCGCTTTGATTCCCGAAATACCATCAATCACCACCATAAAACCACTTCATGGATGGTTTCTTCTCTTGCTAATGATTTTTTATAGCATGGTTATTGTTAACACTCCTGTTGCTTTGAAACTGCCTTCCGTACCCATTTGTCTCCATCGGTCACCTTTAAAAAAAACTTAAAATATTTTCATTTTACATTAAAAGATAATTGTTTATTTTAAAGCTCCTCATTATTAAGCTTTTTACTTAAAAAACCATGTTTTCCCACATTGATACTCTAGCAAAATACATCATCCACAATTGACACGTCCACACCCCCAAATTGGCCATCTCTAATGCCATACTGAGCTATAATGCCATCTTTCACAACTAATGGCACCCTTTGCCACCAGCATCACCTCATAATCAAAGGACTACCTTCCCTCATTGGCACTCCTTATTTATTCCTTACCACCCTCTCCTCCAATCATATATTTATTATATTTTTCTAATCAATATTAAAAATTTATTACTAATTACCATTATTTACTTTATTTATGAATAATTTATGTTTATTAATATTTATTTAGCAACTAACTAGATCTAATAGTGATACTAACATTTATTGACTAGTAATTAATGTTTATGATTAGCTATAATTTATTAGTGATTAGAAATTAATTTAATAATTAACTAGATTTAATACATTAGTGTATTTAAGTTAGTTTATGAGTAATTAGTATTTATTAGCTAGTAGTCAATATTTATGATCAATTAACATATATCACTAATTAAAATCTATTTGTAATAAAACTCTAAAAGCCATAGTGTGAAATGCATAAAATAAATAAGTATCTCTCATGGTAGCTCCTAGAAATTATAGCTTCATGATTACTAGGTGCTTTGTGCCTAGGCCGTGCATAGTGTTATGAGGATGGTGCTTTGCATTGATGCTATTGATAGCCTTCACACCACTATTGTTGTTGCTGCTAGCTTATTGAATATGGTTGCTTTCTCTACTAAGCAAGATATTATGTCATCCTCAATTGCCATGAAATTGGAAGACCTTTCAATTTTGGCTAGCTTGATTGGTTGCAATTTCACAATCAACAATATTATTTATTAAGTCCCATGTGTCCAAGAGCTACTCATGTAAACACAAAAAGAGAATACCAAGACTAAGGGAATATTTGTAGTTCTTAATTCTCGAAGAGCTCAAGAATAATACTATTGCAAGGCACACTTATAGGACAACAAAGTGCATCTCCTTCTAGTGCTTGCAACATGAAATTATTCTCTAGCACATGAGTACTCTCATGCACAATAGGGACTAGAATGCTGTGCCTGACCCTTGTGCTTCCCTAGGAAGCACCTGTCTCTTGGCTTCTTGGGGCATGCTTCAAAGAAGGCACTAGGTTTTGGTCTACTGCAAAAGCCCTTTCAATTTGGTAATCAACCTTGTGCCACTTAAATAAGATAGATGTTGATGGAGATTATAACAAAGGAGGTTGCTTTGCTATAGGAAAAGTAGATCCTCAATTGTTCTCTTAGATGTCCCCATGGGGAACGTAAGGTGCATGGTGTCCTGAAATGACAAAGACAAATGCACTACGCTGACTTGATGGTGTAGAGTGCAGGATGGAGTGTGTCAATTAGCATGCATGTTAGCCTCCTTGCCATGAATCACTGCCTTAACTTGTGTTGTCTGTGAGAGTGCGTACGTCTCCCGTCCCTCACCCTCATCACACAAAGATAAAGACGTGTTGATTCTCCATGTCATGCGCTTGAAATATGGTCTTTGTGGAGTCACGGTGGGTGCATACAGGCGGAGGGCCCGGCGGCGTTACCATGGTGAATGTCTGCAGCCAGCTCGGGTCATGGAAAGCATGGAGATATTCTGTCACATGGCTGTGGTGCACATATGTTGAATGCTCAGGATTCTTTGTGCATCGAAAGGACTGTTAGCCGAGAGAGAGGAGGTAGATATTATGTTGATTGGCTGCGGCGATCATCTCTATGGCAAGCCGTATGACAGAGGCTTGGAACATAGACGCTTTTGCATGGTGGAGCTTCCTAGGGGATGAGGAGGCAAGCGGCGAGGCTCGGCACACAGAGAGAGAGAGGAAGGAGGAGGAGGAGGTGGTGGTGAAGGTGGTGGTGGTGGAAGCACATGCTCCAGTACAGAGAGAGAGAGAGAGAGAGAGAGAGAGAGAGAGAGAGGGGAAGGAGGAGGAGGAGGAGGAGGAGGTGGTGGTGGAAGCACATGCTCCAGTACCTCTAGTACTTCGACTAAGCCTGAGCGTGCGCTCTCTCTCTCTCTCTCTCTCACATCAAATGAACAACCGAAGCAAGCACTCTGATTAAAACTCGCCTCTTGGTCCATTTCATGCTAAGGCAACTTCAATGGAAAAAGAGACAATCTAAGTACAATGCATTACACCTCACATACATCCCATCCCTTGGAGTAGGCTCATCCATTTCTTCAATGGAGAAAACAAAAGACTACATATCTAGACTAATTTTTGGAAGCCATCATGGATCAAGCATCATGCAACTCGAAGCCTTTTACAACCTAAGATTTGATGGTGTGCAACTTCAATGGGAAATGTGGCATGAGCCCCAATCTAAGTACACTTCACACATATCCCTTTGAGTAGGCTCGCCGGTTTGTTAAGTGGAGAAAACATAAGACTAGATACCCCAACTAATCTTCGGAAGCAATGGACCAAGCATCCTACAATTGGAAGCCTCTTGCAACATGACACTGATAGCTACCATCAAATAGGTTGTTCATAGTGACATTGTGTCAAGCAAGTAATACTCATGACCTTTGTGATTTCATCAAGGGGTATCTTACGACTATCCTCGGTTTGAATCGTGGCTTTGAGACCCAAATGTGGAGGCAATAGACTTTGGAGGTAGTTTGGACTTAGAAAAACTTTGTTATTTTGCATTGAAACTTGGTGTTATACACATGTTTCATCTACTCTCCAAGTCAAGATGGTAGCACCAGAGAGGCTCATTTCTAGCTACAGAGATGTGGGGCATTGGAGCAAAGCTAGGTAAAAGTTGAGGACATTGGTTAAATAGTATGTAGAACAATGATCACTAATTCAAAGAACCGGTAGGTCACATAGCTATCTATTTATGAAGTACCACATCCCACATTCAAAAGAACATCATATGATAGAAAGAGACAATTGCATAAGTAGTCAATCATATAATTGTCCATTTATGATATACCACAGAGTACATTGAGTAGTGATGGCCCAACAACTCCCAAAAACATCATTAAGTTGAGTGTAACACATTCTCTCTCACTAAAAAAAGATATCATTAGCAAACATGATTTACAGATGTTGGGGGTAAAGGCGCCTCCGCCTAGCCGCCTGTATATTACTACACTGACAGTACTCACCACTGCACACTGTAGGTGGCGAGCGCCCGTCACAGTCACTTATTCTTTATTCTTTTAGTGACAATTTGAATAAAGGAAGGTCCAGCCACACATTGTGGTTATTGGAGTTCCCACTTTTAAGTCTCTCTCTCTCTCTTGGCTCTTGCTCTCCATCCGCCATAGCTCTCACCGCCAAGCTTCTTCCTCCTAGGTTTCACTTCCCTTTCAATTGGTATTAGAGAAAAGGCATTGGAGCTTGCCCGGCATTCTCTTTAGCCTGGATTTGAAGAGCTTTAACCCAAGCTTCAATGGCAGCCATGGCACCTTCATTTATAGGTACGTTTTGATCTCCCACCTCCTCCTTGAGCTTCTACACCTTCATCGGCTTCTTCCTGGGCTGCATTGGAGCCCCCTTGACCTTGCCAAGTGCCCTCAAGGGCTTTTGTAGATCCCCCAGCCCCCAGGAACAGCCAGAGCAATTTTCGGCACATTTTTAGGGGGCTAGGTTGATCTGCTCCCTGGCATTTCCCTGCTCCTCCTCGGCTTCCTGACACTCTTGGCAACCTTCCCGAGCATTTCTTGACTCCCCGGCATTGGTGCTTCACTCCCGGTGATCGATTCGAGTGCTTCCCCCTTCAGTCCTTTACTGTATACACAATCCCAGGGCTTTTAAAATAGGGTAGCACTTGACATTTACTGTTTAATGCTTCTTGGAATTACCCGTTTGATGCCTATTGATGCCCGAATGTTATGGGATGCTATGTCTATACTTTGGGACTGATTTGGAGTAGATTTGAGCACCATTTGAGCTTCATATAACAGTAAATTGCTTGTTGTAATATAGTGGGCTGAAGCTCATTTACATGGTGTATGCATTGGTTCATGCATACGGGGTGCTTCCTAGAGGTTTGAATGATCATACCGATGTATATGGAGGTTGTCAAATACTTCTTCTTGGTTCTGGAATGATTTTGAGCTTGTATTAAGCTCCGACTTGGTTGTTATTCATTGGCATTTGGCTTCAGTTGGTATGCTTTGGATCGATTTATGCCTATTGTCACTGCTTGACATTTAGGCTTCTTGCATTTATGCCTTGGTTAGATATGGATGCCACTTAGTTTGCCCATGCTTGAAAATTACTTGGACCTTTCTCTTCACATGTATTTGAGCATTTTGGATCTATTGGGCATTACATTTGGTTTTCAGTTACATGCTCTTTGAATGCTTTCAAGCTTATGCTTTACGGGTCTGAGATAGCTTGGGATTTATGCTTCGGATGTACCCTACTGGGATTTGGCATATCTGATGCTATGTATTTGATGTATTAGAGCGTTGCTTGCTCTCTTTGCATCTGAATTCACTTCCAGTGGGAGCCTCTTGGTATATTCGGATGTACACATAGTCTTATTTACAGATGAGCTTGAGCTTGTGGGATAGTTACATGCATTTTCTCTCTTGAGAGCTTTATGTCTGCAGTTTGTCTGTAGTGGGCTGATTTGATATGCCTATTGGGGTAGGCACCTATCTCTGTCACAGGTTTGTTAGTTTTGTATGCATCTTGGATGGTTATGTATTGAGCTTTTTGCTCTATCAGTTATGCTTATGCTTGGTCTCTTCTCTTACCCCAAGACCCATTATATGCATGACTTCTGGACCTATGAGATGTCTCTTGCCGGACACGTTATTGGTTTGATAGTTCTTGGTACCTTCTTACCCCTGGAAGCTCACTATTGGATGTATCTTACAACCTGGCAGTTGCAGTGACATATGCATCAGTGATTGCTTCATTTTGTGACAATTTTACATACTACTGTCATTTATTACAACAAGATGAAATCTGCAGAATTTGAGCACTTCTATGAGGGCAATGCTTACTATTTGATGTTATCTTAGTCATATTTGGTGGCAGGTGCTTCTTTTGGTGAAATCCACCCCTTCAGCTAGTTTTAGCAGTGGTTTTAGTGCATTTTTTTCTAATTACAACAACCTAAAATTTTACCTTTTTGCTTTGATTTGGGGCAGTATGTTTGGTCATCGGAAAGATATAGCTCTCTTTAACATTGCCAAGTTGGATGGTACTAACTATGGGTATTGGAAGTCCCAAATATGACAGGTTTTGGTGCAGAAGTGGCAGATTAAACCCTTGCATTTCAAGGGTGTCAAACCTGAGGATATGGATGATGATGTTTGGATGAAAGTTGATGAGCTATGCAAGTCTACCATTATTTTGTCACTCTCAGAAGAGGTCCATCATAATGTTGTTGCAGATGAAAATCAGAGTGCATGGGATTTATGGGAGAAGATTCAGGAGCTCTATGCGTAGCAGAGTCGTGCGTCACAGATGTATTGGCTGAAGCAGTTAATGGACCTTCACATGAAGGAGGGGACCTCCCTTTCATCTCATTTCAGTCAGTTTTATGCTATCATGAAGAGTCTGTTGTCACAGGGTATTGAGTTCAAAGATAACTTGCACCCGTTGTTTCTGCTTGGCACCTTGCCTGAATCATGGGATGTATTCTGTACTGCCATATGCACGAACAAGCTTGATGGACTAAAAAACAAAGATGTTGAGAGTGCTTTATTGACTGAGGAAATCAATAGGAGAAACAATTATGCTTTCCGCTCTTCACATGCATTGACCATTAGAGGTGGCAGAAATGGCAAGCATGATAATGATCATAAGGGTAGGGACTCTCAGAAGTCCAGGTCTAAGTCACGTGGTAGCAGTAAGTCTCGTGGACGGAAGTCTGATCTTACCTGTTATTATTGTGGGAAAGAAGGACATATTAGGCCGTAGTGCCATAAAATGCGCGATGATAAGCGCAAGGAAAAGGAAAAAGAAAAAGTGCAGAAAAAGTCTTCTGAGCGGCGCAGTATTGTACCTGCAAAGTCCAGTGTGAAGATAGAATAGGTTAATTTCATGTAGGCCACTGATTCATATGATGATTACATACTTGCAGCTTTTGTATGCGATGCATTACAGACTTCTAAGATACATTCTATGTATGCGCAGTGCTGGCTCTTAGATTCGAGTGCGTCCTTTCATATGACACCCTGTAGAGATTGGTTTCATACCTATTGTACCATGTTTGGTTCTGTGCGTCTTGGTGATGACATGTCTCTTGACATTGTGGGCATTGTACATGTTAAGCTAAAGTTTCATTCTAGTAGTTCTTTTGTTTTGCATGATGTACGCCATGTACCTGCATTGACTCGCAGCCTTATGTCAGCTGGACAGCTTGATGATGTAGGGTATTTTGTGTCCTTTGGAGACTCTACATGGAAGATTACTCGTGGCAGGCTTGTACTTGCAAGAGGTGCCAAGTCTGGCAGCCTCTATCCCTTACTTGTATCTGGAGCTATATTGGATCATGTTTTGTCTGTGGATTCTATTTCCCATGTATCCCTTTAGCATGCTCCTTTGGGGCATATGTCTCTTAAAGGAATGAAAATGCTCCGTGCTTTATAGTATCTTCCGCCTTTTGACTCTTCACATTTTGATTCTTGTGATCATTGTTTGTATGGCAAGCAGACTAGAAATACACATAAAAAGTATGGTAAGAAACGCATGGGTGAGCCCTTGGCTATTGTGCACTCAGATGTATGTGGGCCCATGCCCTGTCAGTCATGTGGGGCAAAGTACTTTGTTACTTTCATAGATGATTACTCACATAAGGTTTGGGCTTATCCCATAAAGAGAAAATCCGATGTCTTAGACACATTTTAGCATTGGCCTGCATTGGCAGAGAACCAGTCTCGAAAAAGGCTCAAATGCCTAAGGTCAGATAATGGGGGTGAGTATGTATCATGTGCTTTTGAGCAGTTTTGTGATGAATGGGGTATTAAGCGTCAATTAACCGTCCCTCACATCCCATCCCAGAATGGTATGGCTGAATGCATGAATAGAACCATTGAGGAAAGGGTCCGTAGCATGCTTAGCCAAGCTGGCTTACCGCAACACTTTTGGGCTAAGGCAGTTACTACTGCAGTGCATCTCATTAACAGGTCGCCTAGCAGTGGCATTGACTTTTAGGTTATAGAGGAGGTATGGGCAGGCAAGTCCCCCTCTTACGATCATTTGTGTGTCTTTGGATGTGAAACATTCTGCCATGTACCCAAGGACAAACGCAATAAGCTGTATCCTAAAAGTGTCAAATGCATTTTCATTGGCTATGGAGATGCAAGAGAGATGGGTTACCGTCTCTAGGATCCGCAGGCGCGAAAAGTGATCCGTAGCCATGATGTCATCTTTCATGAGGACAAAATGCATATGCAGCCTGTGAAAGTGGTTGAGGTATGCAAAGTTATCTTTCAAGAGGAGCCACCTGCTCCCGTTCAGCCTGCTCCACGGGCAGCTAGACAACCTGCAGCATTACTTGATGCTCATGGCCCAGATGCTAGACATGTTGATGTTAGATAGAATGTTGGTCAAGCAATAGAGCTTGGATTGAGGCGTTCTACTAGAGATAGACGACCTCCTGACGGTTTTGCACCCTCTATGGATTATGTACTAGTTACAAATGCAGGAGTGCCTCTCACTTATTATGAGACTATGCGCAGGGGTGATTGTCACTCTTGGGAGAGGGATATGCAGTGTGAGCTTGACTCATTACATAAGAATCAGACTTGGGATTTGGTTCCCTTGCCTTCGGGTAAGAAGGCTTTGCCATGCAAGTGGATATATAAGGTGAAAAGCAGCCCTAAACACCCCTAGCCGGCATATAAGGCTCGATTGGTTGCTAAGGGTTTTAAGCAAGAGCATGGTGTTGACTTTGATGAAGTCTTTTATCATGTGGTCAAGATGACCACCCTACGCTTAGTCTTAGCCTTGGTTACATAGCTTGACCTGAACTTGTGCCAGATGGATGTCAAGATAGCTTTTTTACATGGGGACTTGCATGATGAGATTTACATGGAGCAGCCTAAGGGCTTTGCAGACCCTGGTAGGGAACACCTAGTGTGCAAGCTAAAGAAGAGTCTATATGGCTTGAAGCAGGCACCTAGGGAATGGTACCATGAGTTTGATGCATTCATGCAGTCACAGGGCTACAGCCGCAGTGTTATGGATTCGTGCTTGTACCAAAGAAAGGTAATGACGGTTCTTTACTGATTCGGGCTACAACTCATGAGGAGCTAGATGCTCTTAAGGCTCAACTCAAGAAGGGCTTTGAGATGAAAGATTTGGGACAGGCCTCTCATATACATGGCATGCGCATTACGTGCGATCGATCTCAGGGACTACTCTATCTGTCACAGAGGGAGTTCATTCATAAAGTCCTTGAGTACTTCTGCATGCAGGATGTTAAGCCTATTGACTATCCATTACCTTCTCATGTAAAGCTTTCACAGGCCGATTGTCCACAGACAGATGAGCAGAGGTCCGTCTGGCCAAGATTCCCTATGCATCAACAATGGGCAGTCTTATGTATGCCATGATAGCCACCCGTCCAGATATTACTTTTGTAGTTGGGGTTGTGGCATGTTATATGGCTACACCTGGCAAGAAACATTGGGATGCTATGAAGGATATCATGAGGTACCTGAAAGGCATAACAAATATGTGTCTTTGTTATGGCAGCCAGGATACAGGAGTTGTGGGGTACACTAACTTTGATTATGTAGGACATGCAGATAGTAGGAAGTCCACTTTTGGCTATGTGTTCACTTATGCTGGAGGGGCTATCTCTTAGATGTCCAGGGCACAGAAGTGTACAACCCTTTTTACTACAGAGGCCGAGTATATTTCAGCCACAGAGGCTTGCAAGGAGGCTATCTAGTTAGTTTGTTTGATTGCAGACCTTGGTATGACAGATGCTATGCCGACACTGCACTCGAATTCTATGAGTGCCATTCAGTTGGCCAATAATCCGGTCTTCCATGCGAAGACCAAACATATTGAGGTGAGGTATCACTTCATTTGCGAGGTCATTGAGGACAGGTCTGTTGACATTGTCAAGATTCCGACTAAGCAGAATCTTGTAGACTTGCTAACGAAAAGCCTCACCACTGAGCACTTTGCCTTCCTCAAGAGATTGATGGGCATTGGATCCTGTTGTACATGTGTACATGTTGTACTATCTTTTCTTTTATTCTCTCTCTCACTGGGGCAGATTCACCTTTAAGTGGGAGGTTGTTGGGGATAAAGGCACCTCCATCTAGCCGCCCGTGTATTACTACACTAACAGTACCTGCCACCACTACACACTGCAGGTGGCGGGCGCCCATCATAGTCACTTATTCTTTATTCTTTTAGTAACAGTTTGAATAAAGGAAGGTCCGGCCACACATTGTGGTTGTTGGAGTTCCAACTTTTAAGTCTCTCTCTCTCTTGGCTCTTGCTCTCCATCCGCCATAGCTCTCACCGCCAAGCTTCTTCCTCTTGGGTTCCACTTCCCTTTCAACAAACACAAAATATTCTCTCAAGATGTTGAAAAAATCATTTGATAAAATTTCTTAAATATAAGGAAAAACACCAAAATGCTCCTATACATATAAATAACAAATAGTGTGACAACATAAAAAAAGGCTTTCTAAATCAAGAGGGAAGCTACATAAAGACTTTGAAAATAAAGAATATGATGTGCCTATGGCATGATGCAAATCCAATTACTTGTTTCTTTGCCAAATCAAGTGACACTCAAAAAAGGCTTTCTAAATCAAGAGGGAAGCTACATAAAGGCTTTGAAAATGAAGAACATGATGTGTCTATGGCATCATGCAACTCCAATGACTTGTTTTTTTGCCAAATCAAGTGAAAATCAATGTGAATTGCTAGGCAAAGTTCAATACCGGCAATGCCATCCAATAATTTAACATATTAATGAAATTAAGACATAGTTACACACACACACACACACACACACACACACACACACACACACACACACACACACACACACACACACACACACACACACACACACACACACACACACACACACACACACACACACACACACACACACACACACACACACACACACACACACACACACACACACACACACACACACACACACACACACACACACACACACACACACACACACACTCAACATCATCATCCCACTATCTTCATCATGTCTCAACATCTAGATCAAAGTCTAAATCTTGGGGTATCAACAATCTGTATATAACTCTAAAAGATTGTAGGAACTTCAAGTGATTGCCCCTCACAATCATGAATAAAAACTATCATGACCTAGGTGACATATGTGGCCTATCCCTATCCATTTGCATGTAACTATAAAATATTTGAAAGAAAGTTCAAATGAGTACACCTATCAATCATCATGAATAGAAACCACTATGAAATAATTCATGGAAATGCCCTAACTGGTCTTTGTACAAGCAATAAGATGACTTATCAAGTCATTGGTAGATCAAAATCCTTGTTTCAATCAAGTAGAGCTTAGTGTTCTTAATGGGAATATTGATTTCAAGGAAAATTCTCTCATCATTGGCAATATATGTCTTTAGCTTCAAAAAGATACTTAATGCTAGACTTTTTAACTCTACCTCTAGCAAACTATCTTCTTCATTATTCATTGCGATACTTAGTGCTAGACTTTCTGTCTCTACCTCTAGCAAACTATCTTCTTCATTATTCATTGCGATACTTAGTGCTAGACTTTCTGTCTCTACCTCTAGCAAACTATCTTCTTCATCATTCATTAAACTATCAGCTACCTCTAGGTTTGGATTACCTTTAGTATCTTCATTGTCATCCTCATTGCATTCCATAGTAGGGATATCTTTCTCATGTAAAAGTGTAATAAATAGCTTTCATTATGGCTCAAATTACATGCCATGATCATGATTTCACATCGATAGCAACAAACCATCCTTCATATTGATGATGAAGATGGAAGAATGGGTGCCAACAATTTTTTATATACACAAATGGATCTACCGTTTCACCTAAAAATTTCTTGCATATTTGATTGAAATTTTGATAAATAACTAGTATGCAGAAGTAGTCAATGAGTATGCTTAGAAAAGAAATGGTAGATTAATGTGAAACTTAGATACCTATCATGGGATAAAAGTGCACTCTTTCTTTCCATAAGCAAATACTCCTACATAACTTTGGTTGCACATTTAATTGAAAGTTTGATAGATAACTATGCAAAAGTAATCAATATATTGTGTTGCCTAAGGGAAAATCCATATGGCTTGAATAGTTTCCAAGTGATTTCTTCTCATCCAAGTGGGAGATAGTGAGTATTGGTAGCTTTTCTCAATGATTATATCCTGATGGATAAGAATGCTTTTGTTTGATATATGTCTATCAATGAAAATACAAACATTTTGGAAGCTAAGTAGGATTATCTCAAAGCTTTGATGGAGACATGTAATCAAATTTTCAAGCTTTCTAGGTCAATCTTCAACATTTATATGATAAAGCTCCTCTTTATCAATTATTATGAGGATCATCTGCCATGGCTTGATGCATTTATCTTCAAAAGGATTGGGAAAAGTGAAGAACCAGCTTGCATTTGGATATCCCTTGGGTGTCAATATTATCTCTAGGAAAGGTTATTCTCTCAAGTTATCGATTGCAATCCTTCCCATTGGACAAGTGTCCCACATACTTGTTCTTGTCATCCTGTCTCCTCCTACCTCTCCCTTAAACTCCCTCCCTCCCATTGGATAGGTGTCCCACATACTTGTTCTCATCTTGTCTCCCTCTCCCTCTCCCTCTCCCTCTCCCTCTCCCTCTCCCTCTCCCTCTCCCTCTCCCTCTCCCTCTCCCTCTCCCCCTCCCCCTCCCCCTCCCCCTCCCCCTCTCCCCCCCCCCCCCTCTCTCTCTCTATAAAGCCCCTATGTTGCTTTATCGAGCTAGGTAGGGCCTTCATCCAACCAACCATGAGCTTCATCAAGCTAGGCAACACTATCATCCCTCTTGTTGACATCCAACTAGGTAAGAAAAACCATCGGCCATAGACTTTGGTAGACATAGCAAAAGGATATACTAAAAAAGGGGGAGTGGTAGCCCCCATCATTTGTGTGCGCATTGATGTTGTCTCCCCCCTCCCCCCGTGCCCTACCTCCTCTTTTTGTTATACTTGTATCCAAAGGAAGCATAGTAGCCATAGCCAAAGGAAGTATTATAGCCAGAGCCATAGCTTGTGGCCTTAGACTTTCAACTTGTTAAATATACATAACAAAACAAAGGGGGGGATAGCCCCCCCATCCTCAATGTGCATGCAGATGATGGGGGGATAGCCACCCATTTTTTTTGCTATGTAGATTTAATGGACCTAGATCAATCATACATTATACACATATCTTTGGAGAGATGTCTGATAATCCTTCATGATAACCTACACATGCCCTATGGATCATGGATTGCACATAAGATACATGACCAATAAATCCTAGGGGACTCATATAGGAGAACATGCTATATATGCCGATAATGAAATTGGAATAATGAAAATTGCATGGACAATGGATCTTTGGATAGTCTTATAATCATTGAAATGAAAATGGAGTAGAACCCAGAGACAAGCTCTATTATGAGATGTGCCCCATGAATCATTGGGCATAATCATTGGATAGAGAGAACATCATAAGAACATAGTACACTTCATTGAAGACAAGAAGTAGAGAGAGAAATCTCTCTCTCTCTCTCTCTCTCTCTCTCTCTATTGAGATAGCTACATGATTGGAGGAGGGAGTAATTGTGGAGATTGGGGATTGTTACTCACCATGTTTGGGGAGGTGATTGTAAAGTTGATGTTAGGGCTTAAAGGCTGCATGTGCCTATCTATCTACATTTACTTGCAGTTATTGTATCTGCACACATGTATATTGTAGTGGTAGCCACTTGTCACTATCACTTTATTCTTTATTATTTACATGAAAATAGAATAAGGGAAGGCAAGACACACATTGTGATTGTTGGAGTTCCCACATACCATATTTCTCTCTATTGATTGAATCTCCATAGCTCTTGCTTCTCTCTTGCTTTCACTTGTGCTTCCACTCTTGCTCTATCTTTCAAGTGGTATCAGAGTAGGCATTCAAGGAACTTCATTTGCCTTATATTTAACCTTAGAAGCTTTCATGGCAACCATACACCAATGTATGCATTAGTCCTATTTGAGCTTCCCTTCATCAAGGTCTGTTCCAGCCTTGCTTTGGACCTTCCAAGCAGTGATTTAAGCTCTAGCAAAAATGCATTGTCATTATGATATTAGTAGAAGCATGCAAGATATCTAGTGTGATTTTTGCCAGTTGTCCTGGTTGATCCCACTCAGTTCTCTTCAACCATATCTAGCTTGCTCTAGCTCTTGGCTTTCTTCAATGTTGGTTGCTTACTTGGCATCCTCTCTGGCACTTGTAGATTTAAACTTGAGCACTTCTTGAAGGGTTTTGAGGTCATCCATTGACCTACAATTTAGGACAAGGTCTAATGTTCATTATTTGGACAACAAAATCATTCACTTGTTTTATGCTCTTTTGATGCTTTTATGGGACATGTTTGTTGTGCTCAAAGATGCATTGATGCTTGAAAAAGGAATTTTGGCTGATTAGTGCTTGATTAGCTTAGTTTTTATAGATACATAATGGCTAGTGCTTCACATGCTTCTAATGACAGTGCTATCTTCAACACAGAGAAGCTGGATGTCAATAACTTTTAGTACTAGAAGACTCAGATTAGGCATGTATTGGTAAAAGAAGCAAGTCAAGTCATTGAAATTAGAGGGAATAAAGCCAAAAATTTATGATACAAATGATTAGGAAGAGCTTGATGATCTATGTAAGTCTACCATTATTTTATCATTGTCAAGTCATATATACTCTAATATCATTGAGACTAAGGATGGTGCTTATGCATTATGGAAAAAGATTTGTGATCTCTATGATAAGCAAATATGTATTTGCTTAAGAAACTCATGGACCTTTGAATGAAGGAAGGGATGTCTATGTCTTCTCATTTAGATGAGCTTCATTCCATTTTCGGTCAGCTTACTTTGCAAGGCCTTAAGTTTAAGGAGAATGTTAAGTCTCTTTTCTTGTTTGTCACATTGCTTGAGTCTTAGGATAGATTCCATACTGTTATGAGTGTAAACCCTCCTAATGATAACCTTAATCTCAAGGATGTAGAGGGTGCTTTGCTTATAAAAAAAGTGAATAGGAAGAATGTTGATGCAGATCATATTTCTCATGCACTTATAGTGAGAGACAAACATGGTGGTAATGAGAATAATATTCATGGTAGAGACTCACAGTCCAACAAGGGTTAGTCAAAGTATCATGGGCAATCACATAGTAAGTCCTTGGTCCAAAGTCCTCTCTTACTTGTCATTATTGTGGGCAACAAGGTCACACAAGGCCATAGTGCCATAAAAGGTGCAATGATAGGTGAAAAAAAGGTAAAGAAAAAGTGCAAGGTAATGCTATCCACTCTTTCCTGTCTTTCTCTCTTCTCTTCTAGTGTTTCTTCTTATTTTTCCTCCTCTCTTTCTCTCTCTTCAGCTCATTCTTCTTTTTCCTCTTAGCTTCATCATTTACAAGTGGTATTAGAGCATCAGGCTTTGGTCCTTCTCTTCTTTCCACTTTCTCCATCTAGTTCCCTTTTCAAATCTGAAACCCTAGTAACTTAGGTCATAGGTACAAGTACAATAGGAAGGACCACAGTTAGTTACAATTTTTGGAGCGAGCAAGCGCTATGGTTAGAGACTCAGACATATTTGGAGGTAAAATGGAAAAATTAGTAGGTCATCACTCCTTTTCATGCAATTTTTAGGGATTCCAAGACCAAAGTTGGAAACTCAGAAGTTAGAAGAGGGCAAGAAACTTAGCTACTTTTTGTCCTTATCCCCTTCTCTCTCTTTTCTTGCAAAAGCTACAATAGCTTACATCCCCAATAAGCTCCAATAACCTGCTCTAGCCAAACCATCAACCAACATTGGAACTCCATCTCTTTCACCTTGGGCTTGAGATTAAGTAGTGGAGTGGTTGGTTGCTACCTCCTAAAGCTTGCAGGATAGCCCCCACAATTTGCACTTTCTCATGCATATCACTATGACGATCTTGTACCAAGCTAGGTTCATTATTCATTAAGGTCTTGGAGTCCTTAATATCCCTTTAGACCTCTTTATGGGTGTTACTTTTGCCTTTCTGTCCAACCATTGAGATGTAATCCACAAGACCCACAATTAGTAAATGGGGTGTAACTTTTTGTGGGAAACTCCGATCGGTGCCCTCTTCGAGATAAGATATTAAGCTTTGTGATAGAAAAGGAAGAAATAATTGTACAATTTGATTTCTATGCCTATCCTAGAGTGGTCTGCACCATGTCCACAGTGACCTCAATGCACGAAAATGGCCATAACTTTTAAACCGAAGCTCTAATTGGGGAGATTTTTTATTTAGACCACCAAAGGTTACAAAGCCTTGTTTAGGATAAGCTATAGGGTTTACTTCCAGGTATGATACAAAATTTTCTATAATTGGATCTTTGTGACTGTCCCTAACTGCGATTAAAACATTATCTGTCCCTTTTTCCAAATGCACTATATGGATGGCTCATGGGCTAAGGGGCCTAAGCTTAGTGCCATGCATCTCCTTTGACCACATACATGTCAAGTGTCATGCATGGGTGACATGAGTACTAAAAGGGTGTCCAAAAGGGGGTATTTCATTAGGAGTGGGGTGACCATGGAGTGTATGTACATCTACATATAAGTATCAGCTCCAGATCAATAGCTTTAGATCAAAGTTTCCCCCAGAACACCATATTGGGAAATATGGTAATTTCCCATAAGTTTGGGACACGTGGTCAAATCTTTGGATTTGTCATAACTTGAACACTATAACTCCAAATCGAGTGCTCTATAGCTCAATTGATTCCATTTTTCAAGCGTTTTCCAATGATAGGTCATGTCATATGGTTTTAAGAAACTTATGTGTATGTTATCCGGATGCCACCTTTTTAGTATTCAAAAAATGGGAAATGGGAGATTCCCAAACTCCTCAATATTGTGTTCCAGGCCAGGTTGTGCACCTCTTCACGGTCCTGAGTGGTAAGGGAGGTGGGCTTTAGATCCCTAGGAGGTGGGCAAAGTCCCCCCAAGCAAATTTGTGCACCCCTTCAAGGTCTTAAGTGGTAAGGGATGGCCACCTCTCTTTTGGCTTACCATCTCGCTTAGCATTGGCCTTTTTCCTCAACTAGAGTATAGGTGGAAGAAAATTTTACTCAAAGAATCAACATGAGGTACATTGGAAAGGAAGCATTGGACCTTTTCATGAGATACAAGGATGAAACAAGAGCTTGGGTAGGGCTTACATGGATAGTCCATGAGATACAAGGATGAAACAAGAGCTTGGGTAGGGCTTACATGGATAGTCCAATGACTCACTAGCTGCTACTTACCCTTTTTACAATGGCTTACTATCCACTTGGGATTAATCCAAAGCATACAAGATCAAGAAAGAGTTAATGTCAATAAAAGCAATTGATTTAGAGTTAATCATGATGCATTGGAAGGTAAATGCATCACTGATTTCAAGCGGGTAACATGCATACAATGAAGGATTTAACTAAGAGAGAATATGCAACCATAATCTTTCCATTAAGAGGAATTGACATTAGCAAGTGGATTAAAATGAGAGATTCGTATTGGATTGACATAGATCTTGAGTGTTTGGGGAAGATAGATAAAGCATGATCCACCATGATGCTAATTTCTCCATCAAACAAGTCTGGTTAATTAGAGCACTCCAATGGATGAAGCCTTCAAGAATTCGATGCTTCCACTGATGGTGGGGGCTCCTGCGCTTGTATCTGAGCTTAACCTTCAATAAAATGGAAAGCTTCAAAGGGAGCTTTCATGGCTGCCCACTAAAAATCATTGCATGATGAGCTCCATGCCTTCAATCCAGGTAAGAGAGGTCAAGAATGGCTAAAGGAACTCATGAGGGGGCTGAGATTTGAAAAGTGGAAATGCTTGAGCTGAGCTTTAATGGTGGCTAAGGTAACTCCAAATGAAGAATCCATGGCTACCCAAGCTGTCCAGCTATCGTCTTCCAAGGTTTAATCCAAGGCCAAGAATGTCAAAAGGGGAAGAGGAAGAGTGCTAAAAGAGTGCCCACAAAGGATGGCAAGTGAAGGTCTAGTGAGCAGCATGAGGACATCGTGAGGGTGGGACAACAAGAGCAACCAGTGCAAAATGCACAAAATTTGTATTAGTCAATTTGTAGTTAAAGACTAAAATCTAAAAACATGAATAGAAGATACGCCTCATTAAAAAGGTCATAAAAAGGGCAAGATGCCCAAGTAAAATGGGAAAACCATAGCCCTACATTTGTTGTATAAAAAGAATGAAAACTAATAGAAAATACTATTTATGTGTGTACAAAATTTATCTTCTTGATTTCTTGTAACTATTGCCTTGAAAGTGAGAGTAAAGAGAGGGAGTTGAGAGATTATGAGAGAGTGAGGGACATGGAATGTAAAGCTCTTCGCATGCTATCTTCTTTTCTCCACCCCATCATGATGAGTGCCTTCGTGAGCAAGAATGCACAAGTTGAGTAATTGAACTATATAATAATTTATGAAATAACAATATTTAAAATCTTAACATTCAATATATAGATTAAGTACAAGTAAAAATAAGAAGTATGTACTCACATGTGAATATTACTCCTATATCATTTTGATAATAACATGTAACACACAAACACTATTCATTTTGACGATAAAGTGAAAACTTATAGTAAATTTTTTGTACACTAATTATAAACACAATTGCATGTGAGTCATGACATGAAAGAATTATGAAAAAGCATAAGTAAAATGCAATAAAGATATGAAAATTGAATGCTTTTACACATAGACACAAGTAAATATGTAAAGATACTCTAAACATTCATAATATTTATAGCACATGAGTATTAGTGTTTACGCACTTATATTGTAGTGTTATATATTTGATTAATATGCAATGGATGCAGAAAACTTATCAATAATAACCACAACATCAAAATTTAAAGTACACATATAAACTACTTATACATGTAACAAGTGGGATACATAGGAACTAGGGGTTAAATACCTAGTCACGCTGATCGGGGTATGTAAGGTCTAGTCCCAGTTTAGGGCAACTAGTTATTATCAAGAACATACTCTTCATTTTCATCTCTAGCTTTCATGGCTTCCTCCTCCTTTTTTTCTTCCCTCTTTTCTGCCTTTCTCTCTCCTCTTCTAGTCTTTCTTCTTCTTCCTTCTCTCTTTCTCTCTCTTTTGTGCATTCTCCTCTCTCCCCTCAGCTTCATTCATTACAATTGGTATCAGAGCATCAGGATTTGGTCCTTTTATTCTTTCCTCTTTCTCCATCTAGTCCCTTTTAAAATCTCAAACCCTAGTTACTCAGGTTATAGGTACATGTATAGCAAGAAGGACTAAGAAGAACCACAGTTAGTTACAGCTTTTAGGAATAAGCAAGAGCTATGGCTGGAGCTCATAGCTCATCTATATATAGAGGTAAAATGGCTAACTTAGTAGGTTGTCACTCCTTTTTATGCAAATTTTAGGGGTTCCATGACAAGTTTAGAGACTTAGGAGTTAGAAGAGGAAAAAATCTTAGTTACTTTTTGCCTTGGTCCTCCTCTCTCTTCTCATGCAAGTTGCCATGGCTACCAGCTGTTATAATCCCCAAGATCTTGCTCCATCCCCCTCCAAGACCTTAACCACTACCTAGGCTAGATTCCCCACACTCCCACATTAGTAGTAGCAGATTGAGCACCCTTGAGGTTGGAGAAGACCATGCTGAAGCTCTAGGCAGTAGCAACCTGCAATTTGCATTGCAAATTATGCTGCTGCTCTTGCCCTCCTCCTACCCCTCTGCCCTAGCACTCAGTCTCTCTCCTGGCCTTCCTAACCCCTAGGCAAGTGGTTGAAGCACCTTGAGCAAGATTTGGATCTTCTTGTTTGACATTTGAGCTCTTGCATGTTGAAAACCGTGTTGTAAACTATCTAAAACACCCATTAAAGCTCAGCCCAAGCTCACAACTCACCCCACAACCTCTGGAAGCTCATACATCAAGAGATCTTTTAGCCCCTTTGCTCCCTTTACCCAAATTGAAGACACAAAGCTCAGCATGCAAGGAATTCTTGTGGATAGCCATGAAAGCTCAATTTAATGCCTTCCATCCTTGAAGTTCAAGCTCGGGAACAAATATGGGAGCCCCCATCATGTGTGGAAGCATTCGAATGCTTGAAGGCTTCATCCATTGGAGTGCTATAATCAATCAATCTTGATGGAGTAATTGGCATCATGGTGGATCATGCTTCAACAATCTTCTCCAAACACTAAAGAGGTATGTCAATCCAATCTTAATCTCTCATCTTAATCCACTTGCTAAGCTTAATTCCTTTTGTTGGAGAGATTAAGGTTTCATAGGCTTTACTAGTTCAATCCTTCATTGTATGCATATGCCTACTAAAATCAGTACCCCTTTTGCTTCCAAATGCATCATGATTAATCTTGAATCAATTGCATTTGTTGGCATTAACTCTTTCTTGATCTGTGTGCTTTGGATTAATCCCAACTAAGTAATAAGCCTTTGTAAAAGGGGTAAATAGTAGCCAATGAGTATCCAAGCTCTTGTTCATCCTTGCATCTCATTAAACGACCCAATGTTTCCTCTTCAATACATCTCATGATGTTTGCTTGATAAAAATGTATGCCATGTATACTTCAGTTGAGGAAAAAGATCGATGCCAGGTGAGGTGGTAAGCCAAAAGAGAGGTAACCCTCCCTTACCACTTAAGTCCCTGAAGAGGTGCACAACTCAACCTAGGGGGAAATTTACCCACCTCCCAGTGATCCAGAGCATGATACTTGTATGCATGTTAGGTACCCTCTTATGGTCATCACTACTCTCGATGAAATAATCCCCTTAGGATACCCTTTTAGTGCTTATGGTATCCATGTATGATACTTCACGTGTGTGCAGTCTCAAAATATTCAAGAGATGTATGGCATTAAGCTCCACTTAGGTAGTGATGACAGAGTAGATGGATATGTAAATGTGTTGGGCATTATGATTCATATGCTTAGGATGCTATTTATGATGTTGCTCAAGCCCCTCAATCTATGAGCCATCCATACAATGCATTCGCATCAACTGACAGATAGTGTTTTTGGTCATTGTCAATTAGGATAGTGATAAAGATTCAATTACAAAAGAAATGGTATTACACCTAGGAGAAAACCCTATAGCTCATCTCAAAGAGGGATTTGTCCCCTCTGATTTGAATAGAAAATCTCCCCAATTGGAGTTACGGTTTGAAAGTTATGGCATTTTTGTGCATTGAGGTCATTGTGGACAAGGTGTTGACCACTCCATGATAGACACACAAATCCAATTGCAAAAAATTTTGATAATTTTTCATCACAAATCTTAATAGCTCATTTGAAGAGGACTTCCTCCCCTTCAATTTGAATAAAAAATCTCATTGATTGGAGTTTTCCACCAAAAGTTACACCCCATTTATTGATAGTGAGTCATGTGGACTGCATCTAGATGGTTAGCCAGAAAGGCAAAAGTAAGGCCCATGAAGAGCTGACGCAAACATAAAGACTTAAGGGGTACATGGGAAAGGATTATTTTAGGGGATTTTTAGGTTCCTTTTTGGAAAGGGAGACTTTTGGGCAAGGAAGGGTGTGTTTTGGGGGGCTTTAGGTTTTGGGGGAGGGTTACAGATTATGATTTTTTGGGTTGGTGAGTTGGTTAGGGTTTTGGGCACAAAGATTAGGATTTTAGGAGATCAAGGTCTCTTTCTCTAAAGTACTAATAGGGAGGATATGTTCTTTGTCTCTTTCACAAAGTTGAGGAATTCGGGGGGGGAGGAAGGAATTAGGATTTTTGGGAACACTTGAGTGATTCTTTACCTATTCTTCTTACATACATATATATATATATATCTCAAGTGGGGTCTTAGAATTTTCTATTTTGGGTAGAGCCCAAGTTAGGCTTTTGTATGCAAGGGATGGTTAAGCTTTGTGGAGCAAGTGCAATGCTTAGCTAAGTGATACATCACAAGTAGAAGGATGAAGCAATGTGATGTTTTTCCAAAATCATAGCATATTGGGAAATCTCCAACTATACTCTCCACACAAAAAAAAAAACTTGACGGTGAGGCATGTCCCCAAGCTTAATACATTATTTTGACCATAGGATGGATGTTGCCTTAAGTAGGTAGTGCGAGAGACGAGATGAGGTTCTCTAAGTAAGATAAGGTCTTATGATGTAGGGTAAGAGAACTTATAACGCAATATAACCTGTGTGTGCACGCACGCACATGTGTGTGTGAGATTAAAGTTAGGAGAGCAATGCTACATTCCTAGCCTAACAATGATATGATTTTTATGACTTGAAAGATGAATCATCCACTCTATCAAGCACCCCGATGCACCTCCTCATGCTTTGTGTGTGTGTAGTATTTTTAAAAACCCTTATTTTGAACCTACGTGATACACACATATATTCATGAGTGACCCTCTACCCCCTCAAGAGTATAAATAAGCTATACAAACATAAAATGTATCAATTAAAGTTAATCACTTAGATGTAAGTCTTAAAGCTACATACATACAAACATACATACTTACTTACTTATTTAGAGAGAGAGAGGGGGGGTAGGAGGAGGAGGAGGTGGTGGTGGAAGGACATAGTTGGATGCACATGTCGAGCTAACAACTTTAATCAAACGAAAAGGAAGAACAAGAAAAGAAGAGGAGGAAGAAGAAAGAGAAAGAGATAAAGAGAGAGGAGGATGTTAAAGAGAAACTCACACTTTTATGGGAGGTAATTTTGAAATCTATAAGTCAGGTTTGGGGGCTAGCTGTAGGCTAGGGAAGTATTATGGAGGTTCGGGACTTTTCCTTAGCCACAACTAAAATAAGATATATATATATATATATATATATATATATATATATATATATATAGGCCTACTACGTGTGTGTGTGTGTGCACGCGTGTGCGCATACATTTATACACACACACACACATACATTTATCCTTCTTATATTGTCAAGTGCCATAAGAGAACAACTTCCATTGATTGGAGTTATAAGTAGGAGTTGTAGCATGACTAAAGCATGCAACTCATCCTTTTCTATCATGTGATCTTCTCACTATTGCTAAAGCCTTTAGAATCGACCTTCTTAGTTTCGCTTCTCTACTTCTTCTATTTGTTTGAGCTAGATGCTCCTCTTTCCATGAATTGAGCCTCCCAAACCAGTTGAGTGATGTTGCTTCCAAGTGCTACCAATCGCCAACACTAGACTATGTCACTAGGACACATGGCTAGTAGATTGCAACTTTGGACTAGGGCTAGTAGACTGCAACTTTGGACTAGAGTTTCCCGTCGATCAGGTTAGGATGCTCCTCTAGAGGGATTACCTCTCAACTACTCTCCCCCTTCATTATGGCACCCCTTCTCTTTCAAAGCATCTCTCCTTCACACCAAGATCTGGCATTCATGCTCTTGGCCATTGGTCATATTTTGATGTTCCCTGGGTGTTTGCTGCATTGGTTGTTTTGATTGGGCCGGTCCTCTACCTTGGGTGTCTCCCATCACACCTTTTTCCCTTACTGGATTTGTTGGAGAGTTTTTATCCATTTTCTATGTTTTTGATAACTCGTTGCTTTGATGTTGTTTTTGCAAGGTTGTAATAAGGTTTTATTCTTGTACAATGGGCAACTATGAATGTTCTTATTGCACTCTTTTTAAGTTGTAAGTGTTTTTTGAGACCTTTGCAATGATGATGAATGACCCTATCCATCTATGCATCAATGATTCTCAAAGTCCTCTCTTCCTGATCGAGAAATAAATGCTATCTTTTTGCCCCTCTTGGTTATCTATCTTTCTTCTTCCCATGTTGTAGTTCTTATTTTGTTTTTGTCGTGCTATTCTGAGGTTCTTGTGTGTTGCATGTTTGATAACATGTAAGTTGTTTTTTCATATGTAAAAGACATTGTATAACATCTATGTTTTTCGGTTCTAATATTGGTTGTGGTTCTATTGGAAAGCTTGGATCTCTTCCATACAATGCTTTGAAGGGACTCCCTTTTTACTCTTAGACTAAGGTATTGTAGATGTGAACTACGTATTGCAAATTCTGGTTCCATTTCTACTGTGCTATGTCAACAGATGATCTTAAGATCTATTTTATTGTTTGATTCATGCACTCCGTTAGCCCATTTGTCTATGGGTGATAAGGTGAGCTAAATTTTTCTATACCACCAAATCTTTGCTATTTTTGGGTCAACATGATGACCCAAAACTAGTTTGTTGTGTGTCTTGTATTTTGATCCTTGATAGTCCATCTTCTAAGTGGCTTGTTGTTTCCTTCTTGTAATGTAGTGTAAATAATATTCTTGCAATGTTAATATCCACCAAATCAGTTACCCTAAGAGGTGCTTTTTGTGTGACAAAGGGACTAAAGGTTGATGATCAATTTGAATTGTTGTCTCACTGCCATGAACATAGGCATGCAATTTTGTTAGAACCTGCCAACAAATCCTTCTCTATTGTGGAGTAGTTTTGCTATAATCTTATAAGGTTTCCATTGATGAAGGATATTTGTTGTAGTTCTCCATCTTCATTTTCTTGAAGTAACAACTCCTAGTCCTTGCCAGTTTGATGCAACCTTTTGGATTCTAAATACCTTGGAGAAATCATGATACTTTAGTGATGTTTATCATTTATATGTTGTTTCAGCATTTCAAAATTGGATTCACATTCTTGTACCCACACAAACTTTGAGTTCTTCAACTGTTGTTGTAGTGGTTGCGTGATATCTGCAAGACTAGGTAAAGTCTTGTGAAAAGTGTTAACATGCCTAAAAAACTTTGTACATGTTTTGGGTTCTTTGGAGTTGGATATTCCTTGATTGCCATGACCTTTGAGGGGGTCCATATGAATCCCTAAAGTTGATATTATGAAGCCTAGAAATTTTACTGCTATTGTTCCCCATTGACACTCTTTGAGTTGTAACTTCTATAAACACTTGTATGTGATCCTTCCTTGCCCTTGTATGTATTAATATATCATCCAAGTACACTAAAACTTTCGTCTTTTCAATGAGGTCTAAGAATATTTTATTTTCTATGTATTGAAAAGTGTTGCCTTCATCTAACAATCCAAATGGCGTCCTCTTAAACCAATACAATCGTGCATGTGTCTAGAAGGATGTCTTGTGTGCATCCTGTTGAGAAATACGGATCTAGAGCTAGTTAGCTATGGTGGACGCAAATCAAACACACGATACATTATCAAAATGAGAGATTGTAACTCAAGTGAATTAGGTTCCAAGATAGATTAGCTTGGACTCATAAACACAATCTTGAGTGAATCAAATTGATAGTGCCATTACATGAAATGAGTGTCAAGTACATGCCTTTATAGCTTTTTGGATAGTACCATTGTACCTCACTGTGCATATGGGATTTTTGACATCTCTTCTTAGAGCTTCTAGAGCATACATCTTTGTCATATCTCTCATACAAAGCCACTTATGGGCAAGCCTCTTTTGGGCACACATTCAGCCTCTATGGGCATACATCATTTGCTATTCTCAACACCCCCCCTCAAATGATGAGTCTCTACCCTTGCTGGCTTTTGCCCCCCCTACATGTAGACATGGACTAGGAGACTAGCTCTTTGGCAGCCTAGTCAAGTTAAGGCTTGAAACTTTACATTTTTAGTAGGGGTTTTAAATCCACTCTGGGAAACAAATCCACTATGGGAATTTTTTGCAAAAACATTTTGTTGGTTTGCAACAGCGGAAAAACATTTTCTTCATCCTTTTTGTTTTGGCAACCTTTGATCTTCTTCGTCTTTTTGGACTTCTTTTTCTTCATGCTCCTTGGATTTTGTTGTGCTTCTTATCCCTTTTTCCGATGTGTGGTACTTCTCTTTTTGCTTCAATCTTCTTGACACAGTCGTTTTGCTTCATGCTTTTACACGTGAGTACACTGATGGATACATGAGCTTTGTTTGACAAACTCTCACACATGAGATGAATTTTGGAATACATGGTTTTTGGGTTTTCATTTGGCATTGACTTTCCTTTTGAGCACTTGTGCAAGAAAATCATTTTAAATGCGAGAAGGTCTTACCACACTAACTTTTCACACAGTGGCAGTGTCTAATCTCTTTTACAATGAGGTTCAAATGTTAATACAGATTGGTGACACAATTGATGTGGTGGTAGTACTAGGCTTTTTAACCAATGTGAATAAACCTATATTGAAATGTGGGGATAACAACAGGTGTGCACAGGGTTTGGACTGAACCGAATTGAGAGGATAAGGTGTTAAAAGTGTAGTTTGTGAGCCAGTGTGAATTGGCTCTATGTGGGAGTGCTCTAACCTTAGGTTAGATAGACTAGGCTTATGAAAAAAAACAAACGAACTAGGTTAGAATGAATCGGCGCAGTCTGGGTGCCTCTTGATGTGTTATCGGCACAGTCTGGATGCCTCTCGCAGCAGCAGACGGATAGCTTGAGAGATCGCCATCATTTTCTTTGACGAGTGGAGTGCTTCACGTTGGCGGTTTCACACTTATTTTGAAGGTGGCACTTTCTCAGTGTAGATTCGGTTCCTCCCTGCGGTGACACCAGCAGCTCATTGCTAGCCTCCTGGCTTCTCGTGCTTTCTCTGTCCCAAGCCGGAAGTTCTTTCTCAGCTTTACTACATCCTTGTCTGCGAAGTATTCATCGAAAGGGATGGATGCTTCAGAGAACGACAGATCCGATTCATGCCTTCTTTCTCTTTTTTTTCTTTCCTGTACTAGGGTTGGAGGTGGTGGTCTGGGTGTAGTTGTTGAAGTTGCAGGAGCTCGTTTTCCCAACCGGCGCCCACAAAGACTAGAGCCACAAACCACGGTCCAGCTCCAAAACAACCTCCCTCTCAAAGATCCGCCTTTTATCAATCCTCCCCAAACATAATAAGTAGCAGTCGACCTATTCAAATACAAAAATCTAGCCTACTTCAAACAAATCATGATAGCCTTCCTCCTTGTAGCAGCAGAAGTCCTCCTTGTTTCTTAGGACAAGAAACCCCCTTGCTTAAGCAGGCCCTTAGCTAACCTCAAGGGCACACCAACATGAACCGTGAACTAGCCTTCAATGGCTACACCACAACACCTCCTTCCTGGAGCTCCTTTACCTCATACACATGAATGGATGTTGAATAGCTTGAGAGATTGGAATAGAAATAGACTGAAAGATTGTAGAGCTTGCAAGGAAGAAGAAAACACACCACTAGCTACCTAGCTCAGCCATGGCTCTGATACCATGTTGAGAAACACGGATCTAGAGCTAGTTAGCTATGGTGGACGCAAATCAAACACACGATACATGATCAAAATGAGAGATTGTAACTCAAGTGAATTAGGTTCCAAGATAGATTAGCTTGGACTCATAAACACAATCTTGAGTGAATCAAATTGATAGTGCCATTACATGAAATGAGTGTCAAATACATGCCTTTATAGCTTTTTGGATAGTACCATTGTACCTCACTGTGCATATGGGATTTTGGACATCTCTTCTTAGAGCTTCTAGAGCATACATCTTTGTCATATCTCTCATACAAAGCCACTTATGGGCAAGCCTCTTTTGGGCACACATTCAGCTTCTATGGGCATACATCATTTGCTATTCTCAACGCATCCTTTGGGTCTAATGGTATCTACCAATAGCCTGATGCTAGGCCCAATGATGTGAAGTATTTGGATTAACCAAGCTCATCCAAGAGTGTATCTAGCCTTGTGTGCATCCTTTGGGTCTAATGGTATCTACCAATAGCTTGATGCTAGGCCCAATGATGTGAAGTATTTGGATTAACCAAGCTCATCCAAGAGTGTATCTAGCCTTGGTAATGGATACATGTCATGTTGTGTTGTATTGTTGAGTGGTTGAAAATCTATGGAGAACCTATATTGGCCATTATCTTTGCATACCAAGTGGGGTTTAGCTACCCAATTACTTTGTGAAGCCTCTATAATGCCTTTCTGTAGCATATTATCCACATCTTGGTTTATGTTTTCCATTTCTTTTGGGGATCTCCTCCTCATTACCATTTTGATTAGGGGATCATCGTGTGTATGTACCTTGGGTGTGATAGGTAGGCTTATTTGTTGTGTTATCTATGTATTATGAATAGATTGTGGCCAGAGGGCACACTGTGAAGCACTGGGATGAGTTCTATGTGTGGTAAGCATAGTGTTTTGTGCTTGAAGTCTAGTTGTGCTCCTTCTTGGATGAAGCAATCTATTCCGAATGTCATTGATTTGCTAATTCAAGTTATATTCTTGGCTATAAAAAGAACAACTTCATTGCTTCGTGTTTGCTCTCAATAAGAGTTGGTTCAGCTTCATAGTGAATTCAAGTGCCATGGGTTCTTTTGGCCCTTGCTTTGATTCTTGTATTTGTTGTAGTGATGTTTATGTGACATTTTGACAAGCAAAATTATGTATTAATAGCTACTTTGTTTCTTGCCAATCTAACTTTACTTTCTCATCTTGTTGTTATGCCTTTTAAGAATGTGCGGACCTCTAGGGCCTAGCATTCTGATGTCCATTGGTGATGGCTTGCCAAGTTTTCAAAATGATCTACCCATGTCAATATATCTTTCGTTGGCAATGCTAAAGATGTCTTTGGTCTCACCAGGTTATTTGTTTTTCTAATGGCATGGGTTTGATTATTCATGAAATTGATTAGTGATTAGTTCGTCTACATATGTTGGCGATGAAGGGGTTTGTTGTGGAGAGGTTGTTCTGCTCATCATGAAGGGTAGGCCAAGCGAAGAAACGCCATGTGCCACAAGAGAAACTGAGGCATGCAGCTCGTCCTGACTACTCCTTCCCTACCCTATGATCTTCTCACTGTCGCCAAAGCCTTCAGAATCCGCCTTCTCAGTTCTGTAATTTCTCTGCTTAATATTCACTTCGTCTGAGCTAGCTGCTCCTCCTGCAATGAATGGAGCCTCCCAAACCAGTAGAGTGCTGCTGCTGCTTCCAAGTGTTGCCAGTTGCCAACACTGGACGACTGTGTCTCCAGGACGCAGGGCTGGTAGATTGCAACTCTGGACTGGAGTCTCCCACTGATCGGCGGCAGGTCGTTTCTTGCTGTTGCCCGGGTGGCCGCTGCATTGATCGTTTTGACTGGGCAGATCCTGCGCCTTGGGCGCCTCCCATCGCAATATATATGTATTATGAGATTAAGATGCTTGTATATGAGAGTGGAAACCCCAAGCCTTCCACCTTCGAGGCTGTCTGTCAGTAGCAAAACTTCAAAAGCTATGAGAAGGTAACCGCCCGACCTATGCTTATGCCTCTAAATTTAGGCAATTAATCTATGGCTTCACTTGGCATGAGGAGTATTTTATCAACCACTTTAGATGGGGTCTTTGAGATGACATCATGGACCTCATGCTCACCATGCTTGAGGCAAAAATACCCAACAATTATATCATGCAAGCCATTCAGTGTGATAATAGATTGTTCGAGAGGAAGCAAGAAAAGCGAGAAGAATTAAGGCCTTGCCAATGGAACCCAATCCCAATTAGAGAAAAAACTAAGCCGGAACTGATGCAAATAGATCATATTAAATTCCAACCCTTGACCCCACAAGAAAAGTAAAGATGAAGAGAGAATCATCTATGCCTATATTGTGGAAACCCTAAATACATCACCCCAAATTTTCCAAGTGAGAGGGCAAGAACCCCAAGAGTTGTCGTAACCATCCTCAGCAGGAAAATGAGAATGTCCAATTATAAATGAGACCATACAACTGGATCTTGATATAAGAAAGGGTCTCTTGATCCTAGCCACACCCATGGAAACTTTCCTTGTCATAGTCCAAATGATCCTGCCAAGAAAGACCCTTTCCCTCAAAGCCCTGGTCCGCCAACTCAGGGGCCTCCACATGTTTCATTGATGATCACTTTGTGGATAAATACCAAATTTCAATACTCCAAAAGACCACTCCTGCAATAGTTGAAGTCATGGATGGAAAACCTCTAACATCTGGAGATATTACCAAGGAAAGTCGACCACTCATGGTAACTCTTGGCGATCACAAATCTCATGTATGCTTTCATGTCATATCTAGGCTCATAGATCCAATCACCCTTGGGATGCCTTGGCTAAAGAAACATAACCTAGAAATTGATTGGGTTAAGCAAAATATTTCACGTCGTGAAAATCAAGAAAAGTTTGTATATCTCGGAACCAAAGCCTTTATGCACACAGCAAGGCAGGAACTGACCTATACATCATATACCAACTTAAGAATCTAGAATGCAGATCTCTTGCTTGGACACAGACCATACGATTATGCTATAGAACTCCATGAGGGGCCTTAACCACCTTTTGGACCCATCTACATACTATCCCCTAATAAACTAGCTAAACTATGCAAGAACATTGATGAGAACTTAGCCAAGGCATTCATTAGGTATTCAAAGTCTCTTGGTGGAGCCCCAATTCTATTTGCAAAGAAAAAAGATGGGTCACTTTGAATGTGTATGGATTATCGAGGACTTAACAAGATAGCAGTCAAGAATAGATACCCTTTACCATTGATACCAAAGCTCTTGCAACGCCTTGGAAAAGTCAAGATCTTCACAAAGATTCGATCTACGAGGGGCTTACAATCTTGTATGAGTCAATAAGGAGATAAATGGAAGACATCCTTCCACAAAAGGTAAAGTCACTTCGAGTATGTTGTTATGCCATTCAATCTCACCAATACTCCTATAATGTTTCAACGTATTTAGGGCTTAGAAGGCCTTCTTGGCTTTTGGGATCCATGAGAACTTTGAGTTTCCTATGAGTGGTGAGTGGTGTGACTATCTTCGATCCTTGATAATTATCGTATAGAAGTTGGCAAAGCCAAGAAAACATTGGATATATATGCAAAACGTAAGAAGTATTTTTTCCATCAGACAGGAGTGGAAATCTTGGGGTACAATGTCTCTTAGAGAGGAATTTTCATGGACCCCAAGAAGATCAAGACTATTCTTGATTGGCAGACACCCATATGTTCCGCGATATCCAATGTTTTCTTGGCTTTGCCAACTTCTATACGATAATTATCAAGGATTACTCGAAGATAGTCACACCACTCACCACTCATAGGAAACTCAAAGTTCTCATGGATCCCAAAAGCCAAGAAGGCCTTCTAGACCCTGAAGACCACTTTTACCACTACCCCAATCCACCCAAATCCTAGACCACTTTTACCACTGCCCCAATCCTAGTCCACCCAAATCCTACCAAACCATTTATCTTGGAGACCGATGCATCAAACTATACCTTAGGAGCCATCTTGTCCTAGCATGGAGATGATGGTCATATGCATCCAATGGTATTCCACTTAAGAAAGCTCTCTCCTCCAGAGATAAACTATGAGATCCATGACAAAGAGCTCCTTGCCATTGTAGATGCCTTTGATACTTAGTGTCATCATCTAGAGGGTGCAGTCCATAAAGTTATCGTCTATACAGATCACAAAAATCTAGAATACTTTATGACAATCTGCATCCTAAATCAAAGACAATCTTGTTGGAGTAACTTCTTATCTAGGTTTGACTTTTTCATCACCTATCGCCCAAGATGCCAACAATGTCAATCAGATGCTTTATCAAGAAGACCCTACCTAGCACCTAAGAAGGGAAAAGAAGCTTTTGATCAACAACGAGAAATACCACTCAAGCTAGAGTACCTCTAGCTAGCAACCACCAACAATTGTCACCAAGACGACCCTACTTTGATCCAGTTAATTCATGACGAAGCCCTACCGCATGATGATTTGGCCAACAATGTCAAGAGAAAAAAGTCAAAATGGAAAAGAAAATGAAGTTTGTGAGTTTCAGGAAACTAATGGATTGTTATACTATAAGGATCTATTTTAAATCCCTCCATGAAAGCTAAGACTCCAGGTACTCCAACAACTCCATGACCTCGAGTAAGTTACTCATGAATATATGTGTGCATCATGTGGGTTCAAAATAAGGTATTTTTAAAATACAATTTTAATACATTTTTTACGTATAGAAGGATATAATATAAAGGGATTATTTACATATTGAATAGAAAATGGTTATTTTTTATTCAAAAAAATGACAGATGAGGATATTTATAAATAGGCCTTGAGCGCACGTGATGTAGAGGATATACATATAGTAACTTCCCCAAGGCCATGACACCCCAACAACAATAAGACACTTTGGAGTTAATAAGACCTTAGAGCTTATTTCAAGAGATTTTTGGTACCCCCAGATGTGGAAAGAAGTTAAGGAATATATAAAATCATGTGATACCTACAACAAGGCCAAAGTACCTAGTTTGGTATATACTTACTAACTCTCTCTCTTATCCACATTTACCTAATTCATATTCAAAAGTACAATCTATCATTTGACTTTCAATGTACTCTCTCTCTCTCTCTCTCTCTCTCTCTCTCTCTCTCTCTCTCTCTCTCTCTCTCTCTCTCTCTCTCTCTCTCTCTCTCTCTCTCTCTCTCTGTTGGAAATCCTAAATGCAGCCATACATAGGCAACCCGCTCTCAGTGGTATTTAGATGGAGTATTGTATGACTTCGAACTCGACCACACACTTTATTGATTGAGATAGGTGCATGGAATGGACAAGCAAGAGAGACGAGGTTATGCAAGCTATGTGGACTATAGAGTGCAGAATCAGAGGAGCACATGATTATGAAATGCCCAGCATATGCACACATATGGGCCGACTTTGATATCCCTTTAACAAGAGCCACTTCACCAATTTCTGACCACTACTCCTATATCGAAGTTAGGGGCTCTCAACACCCGCATGTTACGCTTTCGGGAGAACCAAGCTGCATAGATCGTTCTTTCACCATGGGAGAGGAGAATCATTGTATATTTAGAAAGGTGCCATGGGTCATAATTTGGCCTTCGGTGGACAATCATAAACTACTTTACACACACACACACACACACACACACACACTCTCTCTCTCTCTCTCTCTCTCTCTCTCTCTCTCTCTCTCTCTCTCTCTCTCTCTCTCTCTCTCTCTCTCTCTCTCTCTCTCTCTCTCTCTCTCTCATCCATGGATATGTTTTTCAGATACGGATGGAAGAAAAAGTTTACACTTAAAGGATAGGAGTATTTAACAAGGGCTTTGAGAAGCATGTTGTATTGGAAATGCAATCCACACTTGCTAGAGAAAACTAGCTCACTATTGGTGTAGTGGCAAGACTAGGTTTGAATCTTGGGCCAAATGGAGGAATGTTTCCATAATTAGATAGATCAAAGGTCATACATCACATTAAGGGTTCAGGCACTAGATGGCTAGTCCAATTATGAAAAGCTTCTAGTTAAGTGTGTGCTAGCGTGAACTATATACTAGGATGGGTGATCTCTCAGTAAGAGAAGGTATAAGGGCCCCCACCTAGTTTCGAACTTTGTGCCAAAGCTCAAGCTGCTCAGCTTGGGTGTCACTAGGATCTCAACCAAGGTGTGGCTTGAGGGGAGGAGTTGGAAATGCAATCCACACTTGCTAGAGAAAACTAGCTCATTATCGGTGCAAGGGCGATGAGTTGAGACTAGGTTTAAATAATAAGACAAATGGAAGAAGATTTCCATAATTGGATAGGTCATCCATCACCTTAAGGTTTTGAGGGACTAGATGGCTAGTCCAATTATGAGAAACTTCCAATTAAGCACATACTAGCATGAACAATATTAGGATAGGTGACCTCGTGGGAAAGGGAGGTACAAGGGCCCCCACCCAATTTCTAACTTGTTGATATTATTAATATCACCTATATCACTCTTACCAATAGGACAGATATGAAGAGACGAGATTGGATTGCATGCTTTTGATAGCAACGTGCTTGTAAACAACAAAAAATTCCCACACTTAGCTATTGGGATCGGGTCATTTATAAATCTAAAGTGCAAGGCACACAAGAGAGAGAGAGAGAGAGAGAGAGAGAGAGAGAGAGAGAGAGAGAGAGAGAGAGAGAGAGAGAGAGAGAGAGAGAGAGAGAGAGAGAGAGAGAGCTTTCACCTAGATCGGGGCATTCACAAACCAAACCTAGTTCTATCCAATAAATATCAAATGGAAGCTTCTACAATAAATCTAGAATCTTAACAACAACAAACATACATGTATACCTTAACACAAATCTAGAACCATTAGCACATGATGTTTTCATTAAAGATGTAATATACTCTTAATAGTCTTAAGTATTGCTTATGGTCAAGAGATGAAATGAGAGTGAGGGTGTGTGTGTGTGTGTGTGTGCGACTTAGGGAAGTGCATCTTCCCTAATGGATAATTTTGAAATTTACTAAAAAAATGTATCCTTGATTGGCATATTTTCCTCGTACCTAGAACCGTGTTTGATGTGTGGGTGGTGACTCCAAAGGAAAAGAGGGCAAAATTTCACAATCTTGATCAACAAATCTTACATCAAGGGATACGCTACTTAGATACATCGATGGGGATCTTGCATTCATGTGGATTTAAAAAACCATAGCTAATAACCCTCCATGGTAGATTGCATCAATATGTTGTGGAATGTATATTAGCTTATGTTTTTCTCTTGTGGATTGATATCATATTTAACATGATTGATTGGTTGAACAAATAAAGCTAACTATTTCCCTCTACTTCATAGCATATCAAGCTCTCAATAAGTCTTCTATTGGTTAAGAATGATTGGTGGCATGGGCTATCAATCATTCTAAACTTTAGAATGATTTCTGAGTTCCAAAGGGTTCAAGTTTGGTCAATTTGAGGAGATATGTAGATGATATAGTTTTTGGAGGGGATCTTTGAGTCCTGAGAAGTAGTTTTAGCGTGATTCATCCATTCTGAAAGTATCAGCGGCCCCGAATCTCCTCTTTGCCTCTTTTTCATCATCAGAACTGTCTGTATCAAAAAACCTGAGCTAGGCGTGTGCCATGGCCTTTAGGAGTAAGTAATGCCAGCCCATGCCATCCCTCTCGAAAGCCAACTAGCTCAATTAGCCCATCATTCACGTAAGCAGGAGTTAAATTTCTATGCATTGCAAACAAAAGTAACGTGTCGAATAATCCAAGGAATTGATAGTAACAACAGTACATGATAATGAAATTAGGAAAGCAGATCATAGAAAAACTCGGGAGATTCAGCATCACAATGGACCTTGTGCTGTTGCAGAAAAATGTTGTTAGCCCTTCCTTTTAGTGCAGTAAGTGCTAGCATCTGTTGAGCTCAACAACTCTACAACAAACCTCTTTGAAACATTCAGTTTTTTCCAACCGCATTGATTGTCGTTCTGAATATAGATAGTCCCTAGTTGATTGATGTTCCTGTCTAAAATTCAAAAAATGAGAATTAAAACTACAATGATACTTGAAGCAACTGCCATTAGTGCGCGCATATGTGTCTGAATACATCCCCCAAGTTTTGTTTCTTAGGTTTTCCAATGTGAAAACTTTTAGTACATAGAGATTTGGTGTCCTATAAGCATGGCAAGGCTATCTTCCACATGAACTTTTTGAGCTTATTTGAAGGCATGCAAGCCTCCGGTGTTTGAAATATGTACCTCCACATTTTCTAGTGGGTTCTGGAGAATCTCTTTTTTCGGAGCAGGGAACTTCTATTGCAGGAAAGGATTGTGGGCCATGCATTCTTTTTCCTATCCAAATTCTCCTCTAGGCAAGCTATCTCCTACCCATTTAACTTGTATTGCCTCCTTAATTGGGCTAACTCCAAAGGAGTGTTAGTGTTGTTGTCCCAAATGTCTATGCAATTCTGGATGCCTTTCTTTTCAATTCACTTAGATTTTTTCCAGTCTAGTGTTCTCAAGACTCACTATAAGGATTTAAACCTATAGCGACGGCGGGTAGCGACGCAGGTAGTGGCATCGCCATTTGCGTCGCTATTTGCTTTGATAGCGACGCAAATAACGATGCCCCACAGGGGAAAAAAAGGGCCGAAACCGAGCGCGGGTTCATTTTGCGAATTTTCGTTGATCGTTTTGAGAGGGAGAGCAAGAGAGAGAGCGACCGTTGTGAGAGAGGGAGAGGAAGAAGGCTTGTCGCCGCCGCTACCGCCGTCGTTTGCGAAGGAGAGGAGGAGCCTTCATCGCGAAGAGGAGCCACCAAACCCTCGCCATATCTCATCGGTGAGTCCATTCTCTCCTTCTTTTGCTTGTTTAGGGTTTAATTCTCTTTCTCTTTTGCTTGTTTAGGAGAGGAAATGAGAGAGAAAGAGAGGGAGAGGGAGAGAGAGGGAGAGGGAGGGAGAGAAAGAGAAAGAGAGAGGGAGAGAAAGAGAAAGAGAGAGAGAAAGAGAGGGAGAGGGAGGGGGAGGGGGAGGGGGAGGGGGAGGAAATGAGAGAGGGAGAGAAAGAGAGAGAGAGGGAGAGGGAGAGGGAGTGCATTCTCTCTCTCCCTCTCCCTTTTGCTTTTATAATTTGTGTATATATATTGAGAGAGGGAGAGAAAATGAGAGAGAAAAAGAGGGAGAGGGAGAGGGAGGAAATGGAAGAGGGAGGAAATGAGGGAGAGGGAGAAAGAGAGTGAAATTAAAGAGAGGGAGAGGGAGGGGAAGGAAATGAGAGAGAAAGAGAGGAAGAGAGAGAGGAAACGAGAGAGGGAGACAGGGAATGAGAGAGGGAGAGTGTATTCTCTCTCTTATTTATTTATTTTTTGTATAATTTGTATGTAATGAGAGAGGGAGAAGAAATGAGGGAGAGGGAGAGGGAGAAAGAGAGGGAAATTAAAGAGAGGGAGAGGGAGGGGGAGAGGAAATGAGAGAGGGAGGGGGAGGAAGAGAGAGAAAATGAGAGAGGGAGAGGGAGAGGGAAAGGAAATGAGAGAGGGAGAGGGAGAGGGGGGAGAGACGAAAACATAATAGGGAAATGAGAGATGGAGAGGGAGGGAGAAGAAATGAGAGGAGAGAAAGAGAGCCAAAGGAAATGAGAGAGGGAGAGGAGAGAGAAAAAAAGAGAGAATGAGAGGAGAGAGAAAAAGAGATAAGATGTCTTACTGATGAGATTGCCATCAAGACGAGTGTCACATGCACGCAATCGCTTCCTTGCGGAAGTACTTTCATGAGTGGTTTCAAGTTATATCTAGCAGAACAAGCTCCTTACAAAGGTCAATCCAAATTGAAGGCTCTTCCTCAAGGCCTTTCAATTGAGTCTCTCATCGTCGACTACCTCAAGAAAATATCACAATTTATCTTGCATTACCTGAGGGACAGGTATGGTGGGCAATTGATGATGAAGGATATTCAATGGAGTAATCAAATTCTTCATGTAGGTTTTAGCTCTCTAACAGTAAGGGTGAAAGTAAGATAACCAATAGGTTGAGGAACTGACACAGCAGCTGCAACCTGGCAGTCTGTATGGTGCTTTGCTAGTAGGTGAGGATTTGCAAAAATCTGAGGCTGATGATGCAGCGTTAGATGCGACCTTATTGTGGCTTCAAAACTAATGAATGATCTGCATTTCAATAATTATCCTTGGACCTAATGCCAGTCCGGTTGTCCAGATTTCTTTAGTATATTTAGGGTAAAGGAGCCAATAAAGTGATACTTAACATTAATAAGGCAATAGTTCACTTGCGAAATGGTCGTGGTCCAAGTTGCTTATATTGTTAGCCCATGCCAGTACCCAAAAAGTGTCACCTGATTGATAGCTATCTTTTTACAGACTCCTCTACCCTGTAGTGTTCTGACTTTGCATTGTAAGCCTTATGTATTCCAACCTCCCTCCTTGTGTATTCCAACCTCCCATGCCAATGAGAGAGGGAGAGGAGAGAGAAAAAGGAATGAGAGAGGGCAAGGGAGGGAGAGAAATGAGAGAGAGAGAGAGAGGAGAGAGAAAAAAGAGAGAGGGAAGGAGAGGAATGACAATCTAAGAAAAGAGAGAGATTAATATGTACCATATTAAGAAAAGGAGAGGCTAGGTCATAGAAAAAGAGAGAGATGGAAGGAGAGGATAACAATCTAAGAAAATAAAAGAATGATAACAAAAACAAATTGTCTGTTGTAATGTAGATAAGATGGAAAACGAAGAAGGTCATGTTGTTCAAGATCACGAGGCGTATCTTAATCAGTATGTCCCATGTCCTTGCTCTCAATGCAAGTTGGCAATTAGACAAAAATGCCGATTGTCTATAGAACACATATGAGATTTGGCGAGTTTCAATCTGAGATCATTGATCAGGCGATTGTGGATTTTCAACAAACGGTAATTTGAAGTTAATATCATGCATTATACTCGCAAGCTAATTGAATACCATATACAGTAAGATTGGGTCTTGCTAGCAAATTTTCTATCCAGGGAGGTGATGTCTCGTCCCAAGGGGGAGTATACCCTTTGCAGCTAATTAGAAGAGTACGTGGGCGTGTGATGGATGGAGTGTAGGAGCCAATCCACCACTCGCAAGGCCAATCTGTACTGTCAATGCCAGAGGAGACCGGCAACCTTCCAGACCTACCTACAATCTTGGAGCCTGAGATGGAGGCAATGATCGATGCATTGATTCCCATGGATGTCAAGACTTCTGATCTGCTTAGAGAGGAAGCATCCATACCATTATATGATGGGTGCCGAGTATCTCGACTGAAGACACTGCTTGCACTCTTACGTGTGCAAGTAAAATATAGGTGGAGCGATACGAGTGTGACCGAGTTGTTCAGGTACCTTGTACATACGCTTCATTGATTTTTTTTCTTCGGCACTATTATTACAAACATTTGTGCTTTTTCAAGGTGTTTTATGATTTTTTTCAGGTTATTGAAATATCATATATTACCACCTGCAAATACCATGCCCAAGTCTCATGATGATGCACGACATGTTTTACGGAAGCTTGGCATGGACTACAATAACATCCATGCATGTATCAACGATTGCTATCTGTTTCAAGGAGAATACGAGACTATGGAGACATGTCCAAAGTGTGGTGCTCACAGGTATCGAAATGACTTGCAAGGGCAAACCATCCCTCAAAAAGTTCTCAAACACTTTCCGCTCATCCCCCGCATAAACCACATGTTTTGTACGTCCAGCATGGCGAGCTTGACAACGTGGCATGCACAGAATAGGTCCACGGATGGAGTTCAACGAATATCAGCGGATTCGTGCGCATGGAGCCACATTGACTCAACCTTTCTAGGCTTTGCCCGAGAGCCAAGGAATCTTCGGCTCGGTCTTGCAATGGATGGCGTAAACCCATTCGGTCTGCACTCAACTTCTTACAGTGTGTGGCCTATAGTCCTTGTCAACTACAATATCCCTCCATGGCTTTCTACGAAGAAAGGACATCTCATCCTTAGCTTGCTCGTCCCAAGCCGCTACAAAGTAAAAAATATGAACGTGTATCTTCGTCCATTAGTCGATGAGCTTAAGATTTTGTGGGAGGAGTAGGTCACTGTGCAAGATATGAGCAGGCGTGATGGTCGGCGGTCAGCCAATATTCGAGCCATTCTCATGTGGATGATGCATGAATTTTTGGGATTGGGAGAGTGCTCAAGTGAGCAGGCCTCCGTTCTCGTTGGTAATATCTATATTTTATCTCGTTCAACCAAGTATTCACTAGGTCGTGGTGTTGGAACAGGTCTAGTTACCTCAGGTTATCATGCATGTGTTGAGATATCGAGCTCCACTCGTGATATGCCAGGGTGACCGTTGTGCATTTATGTCACCGACTTGTCAGTTGCAGATGCGGTTGGTACACCGCCCATGAATAATAGCTACATGACAGCTATCCTTATCTACTCTAGTTTGTGGCTCAGTTAGTATGCCACCTTAGTTAGTTGAGTTTGGTTTGAGACCCATATATAGGGTTCTTCTATTTCTATGTACTAGAGTTCTTTTGGCTTACACAACTAAGAAGAGGAAAACTGTTTTCAGTCTCCACCTTTGTGTGTATTCCCCCATTGTGCAAGCAAGAAAGCTACAAGTGAGACTCCTTCCTTCTCTCCCACAATCTTGACATTCACAGCATTCACAGCAGCAGTCACAAAATATTAGTGGACCTGGAGCATCCTCTAGCAGTGGTTCACATTCTTCGCCATGGACAAGCAGATTGAGATCAGGAGAATCTTCTCAAAGCAATGCAGATAGTGGTATTCAGGTATCACGAAAATGAAAAGAGAAGGTAGATTAGCCCATGTTTTATGTAAATGCATGTCACTCTTATGTGGATGGTGAATCCAGTGGCTCAGAATAGAGCATTGATGATGAGTTGGGTATTCCTTCTATTGTTACACCTGGAGTAAGGAAGACCAGGGATGTTTTGAGAGCACCTGGGAGTGAACCTACTTTGCGCAGGTCTACCAGAGCTAGGTATCCTGTGGATAGGCTAAAATATGATGGATTTATAGCCATTCACTATGCATATATGGTCAAAGTGATACAGGAACTAGAACCCACTTCTTTTGAGCAAGCCATGGGAAAAGAAAAATGGGAGAAAGCCATGGATGAAGAAATGGATGCCTTGGAGGCAAAAGCTACATGGGAATTGGTACCTTTGCCTAAAGGTAAGAATGCAATTGGCTGTAAGTGGGTTTATAAGGTGAAGCACAATGCAGATGGTTCTGTGAACAGATACAAGGCAAGATTAGTAGTCAAGGGGTATGCACAAACATATGGCATTGATTATGAAGAAACATTCAGTCCGGTTGCAAGGATGGCAACCGTAAAAGCAGTCATTGCTATGGCTGCATCAAAGGAGTGGTCTTTACATCAGATGGATGTAAAGAATGAAAAAGAAGAGGTATATATGGAGCAGCCACCAGATTATGTGCATGCTGTTCATCCTGAGTTTGTTTGCAGGTTGAAGAAAGCATTGTATGGCTTGAAGCAAGCACCTAGAGCATGGTCTGACAAGATAGGACAGTATCTTGTCACTATTGGCTTTCAGATTTTCAAGGCAGATTTCTCACTTTATGTGCGAAAAACAAAGAAATGTATTATGCTACTTGTCATTTATGTTGATGATTTGATTATGATAGGTGATAGTGATGAAGATATCCTTCATGTGAAAATGCTATTGAAGCAGAAGTTTGAGATGAAGGATTTGGGAGAGCTGCGTTATTTCTTGGGCATTGAGGTGATTAGATCACCAAGTGGGATACAGCTCTTGCAGAGGCAGTATGTATTGGACATGTTGTCCAAATATGGGATGACAGGCTATAAGCTTATTTCAGTTCCTTTGGAGCAGAATGTGAAGCTGAGCGCAGATGCAGGTGAGCTTTTGGAAGACCCTACTATGTACAGACGCATAGTAGGAAGTTTGATTTATATGACTATTACCAGGCCAGATTTGAGCTATGCTGTTGGATTGGTAAGTCAGTTTATGCAGGCTCCAAGGAAACCGCATTTGGATGCGGCTAGACGCATACTCAGGTATGGGAAGTCCACATTGCAGTATGGACTATTTTATGAGACTAGGGTTCAAATACAGTTGCATGGATACACTGATGCTAATTGGGCTGGTAGTATTTCTGATAGACGATCTACCAGTGGATATGTGTTCTCTCAAGAAACAGCCTACAGTTGCCTTGTCGAGCACAGAGGCTGAGTACAGGGGTGCAACAATGGCTGCATGTGAGGTAGCTTGGTTGCATAAGCTACTTTATGATATGCATTAGCCTACGGATGGGCCAGTTGTCATTTATTGTGACAACATGAGCAGTATACACTTGGCAAATAACCCAGTCTATCATGCTAGAACAAAGCACATTGAGGTGCATTATCACTATGTGTGGGAGAGGGTTTTACTAGGTCTTATTGATCTAGTTTATGTCAGCACAGAGGATCAGGTAGCTGACATATTTATGAAGGCATTGGGCGCAGAGAAGCTGCGCAAGTTCAAAGACCTGCTTGGTGTGTAGGAATTGGAATTGGGCTCAAGGGGGAGTGTTGAGATATCGAGCTCCACTTGTGATATGCCAGGGTGACCATTGTGCATTTATGTCACCGACTTGTCAGTTTGCAGATACGGTTGGTACACCGCCCATGAAGACAGCTATCCTTATCTACTCTAGTTCGTGGCTCAGTTAGTATGCCACCTTAGTTAGTTGAGTTTGGTTATAGGGTTCTTCTATTTTTATGTACTAGAGTTCTTTTGGCTTACACAACTAAGAAGAGGAAAACTGTTTTCAGCCTCCACCTTTGTGTGTATTCCCCCATTGTGCAAGCAAGAAAGCTACAAGTGAGACTCCTTCCTTCTCTCCCACAATCTTGACAGCATGTCTATTGTGCGGGCCACAGTTAGACTTCCGAAGGTCACGAACCATGAAGAAGATGGTATATCAAGGACACGCTGCTTTCTTGCCGGAGGATCATAAACTCAAGGAAGGTTTTCTTGGATGACCTCCAATATATATGAACGTCGCAAGCTGGTACGAGCTGAAAATGGTCCACATGGAATCACATCCAAATGGAATGCGACGGTTCTCAGTTTTCTACGAGTTGCCATATTGGACCCACTTACAGGTCAACCACTTGTTGGATCCCATGCATATTTTCAAGAATGTGGACAGCTTGTTATGGACCACATCACAGGAAAGAGAGACACTATAGGGGCACGAATGGATTTGAAAGAGGTAGGTAAGATGGAGGCGCTTTGGCCGCAGCCGAGTACTGATGGTCGCGTGCAGCTTCCTCGCGCTCCTTTGGTTTTGTCCACTAAAGAAGAGTGCATTGTGAAGCAAGTAATCAAGTCTATCCGCACTCCAACAGGTATGATGTGTTCTCTCAGGTTTGCATTTTCAAAAGATGACCAATTATCAGGGCTAAAATCCCATGACTGGCATAAGATATGTCAGGTTTGTACTATAAATGGATTGTAATTAGCGTGGGCATTTTGCTATTTGAAATGTAGCCATTATTCATAATGCTTTCTCATTTGTGGCAGTTTGTACTACCGATCGCGATCGCAGGATGTCTTACTCCTGAAATACACGGGGCCATTTACAGGTTGTCGTCTTTGGTGCAATGGATCTCACAAAAGGAGATTAAGACATCCTCTATTGAATCCATGAGGCGGGGAGCAGTGGAGACGGTCTGTCTCTTTGAGAAATACCTGCCCACCAGCATGCTCATGATACAAATCCACCTTCTTGTGCATCTTGTGGATGAAGTGGAGATTGCTGGACCTGTCCAAACGCGATGGATATTCTTCTTGGAGCGCTTCATGAAAACCTTGAAAGGCTTTGTGCAACAACGAGCTTGACCAAAAGGTAGCATGGCCGAAGGTTGGTTGGTGTCTGAGGCGCTAGTGCATATTTCACAATGGCTACCAACGGTGGAACCAGACAATCAAATGCTATGGTCGCTGAAGGACGATGATAGACTGACTAGAGATGTGGTAGTTGGAAATGGGGTAGAAAAAAGAATGGATGCCTCAATGGAAGAGAAGGTGAATCGCTTTTGTATGTTGCACCATGCCTCTATGGAGACGTGGCTCGCCAAGTACCAGATCGCTAGGCAAGATCGAGAGGAAGCGCGAGCTGAATTCTGACGTAGTACACATCATCGACCGATTCGATATCCCAAAGGCATGGAGGAGATGCCACGGTTTATGTCAACGCGATGGTTGCATGGAGCCTTGACCGCAGCATCTCGCGAAGGGACAGAGGTCTCAATGGAAGAGTGGGAATTCTTGAGGGGATGTAGTCCAAAGGTGATGACGGGTTTAGAATCTGTCGTATCTAAATTTTATATAAGATATCTAATTTGAGTGTTTCAATGTACAGTACAAAATATATAGTGCAACGTGGTCGCGGGAATGGCATTTTCGCGCGGAGCGTATTGACAAAATGCGCTCCACAATAGACTGTGGTGTCATGGCAAGGATCAAGAGAGCCGGCGACGAGCAATGGATCCAAACACGGTTGTGGATGAGATGGAGTATTTTGGAAACTTGCAAAGTATTGTTACGGTGGATTACTATAGCTTCTCCATGATACTATTCGATGTGCAATGGTTCAAAGTGGTACTTGGAGGAGCTGAAGCAACAGTTTAACGAGGTCTATCTGGATTTCTCGAAATAGATTCCGAAAAAAAATGGACGGATTTACGCAACACCTTTGTGTACCGGCCCATTGTGAACAGGTGCATGGACTCATTTGCTTGATAATTGTATTATGACATGGTTTATGTCACAATGGTTTGAACTCTCTTGTACGTGTTTGTGAACAGATAATCTTCTATCCAAACCCCCGACAACCTCGATGGTGGTATGTTATACCTTCAACTCCCCGAAGTGCGAGAGTATATGATCAAAGCGATGTTCTGAGCATAGACGAAGATAATATGCAAATAAGGGGTCGATATTGCAAGGGGTGGAGGCGTCGAAAGCTTGGAGCCGGCATCGGCTAACAATGATGGAAATACAGGAGTCCAAGAATTCTTTGAGAATGAGACGGACTCATTCTTTTGTGGTGACATGTCTATCGACCTTCCAATGTATGCGGAGTTGTGTCAGGAGATTAACATGGGACCATAGGATACTTCATACTTGGAGCATCTACTTACTCAATTTGTTGACCAATCTCTTATAAGGGTACATAAGATATGCATTTTAAGTGAGATTTTTTTAAATGATTTATATTATTGTGCTTTGTATGATTTAAATTGACTATTCTAACATCATTTTTTGTCTATACAGGTGACATTTTCAGGATGAGTCGAGGGATAAGTGATGAAGAGTTACAGGACATCTTCGCATGCATGTCTCCAGACCACATCGCCAGATTCAGAGAGATGGCAGACCAGGAGCTGTCTTGGTCTTCGTCACGATGTGTTAATCCCAGCACGAAGAAAGCAAAAAGAAATAAAAAAGGCACAGGGCAAAGGCGGAAAAAAGGTAGCCCGACTGAAGAAAGAATATGAGAAAAGGTCAAAAGCGCAAGGGCAACCTTAAAAGTCCAAGGCAAATACAAAAGGGGAAAGGCGCATTTTAAAATGGAAAAGGCGCACCCTAAAATCTTGTAAAAGAGCGCCGGGCTCTCACCCGTTCAATTTGTAAATGTAGACGGGTGGTGGAAAAGAATCTAGGAAGATAGAGGGACAATGGGAAAAAGGGCCTAGGCTACGGCCAGCCATGTAAAAAAGGGGAAAAGGGAATGACAGCCCAAAAGGGATTTAGGGTTTTGTATATAAAGTTGAAAAGTGAATAAGAAGCTCATTCTTGTGTGTGGCCAAAAGTAGCTCTCCTTTTCTTCTTCTTCTTCTTCTTCTTGCTTGCTTGAGCTTGTGCTTGAGAGAGGGAGTGTGAGAGTGTGAGGGAGTGAGCGTGTGAGGGCGAGGGACCGAGGAGGAGAAGCTCTCCATCTTCTCCTCTTTTCTTCTCTTCTCTTCTCTTGTCTTGCTCGCGGCAATGGAGCTTAGAGCGTGGAGCTTGAGGATGGAGCTTGCTTAAAGCTTGCACTTGGATCATGGAGCTATCGAAGTGCGCGGGAGAGGAGGTAACTCGAACGGCACGGAGGTAAGCTCACTACACCCGTGGATATGGATGGCGTGTCGATTATATGAGAGGTAGCCATTAGTGCTCGGCTTGGAACGCTTGAAACAATAAGTGGTCCGAGGGTCTTGGCGGTTGAGTGAAAGCTCCCTTCATTTTGGTTCCGTTGCCGGGACCAACGGATTCAAGCCTTGAGCGCTTGCGCGCTTCGAATCGAGCATTGGAGTAGGATTTTCCCCGAACCGGTGCTTGAGGTAGATAGGTAGGAAGCGAGGGGATTGAAGAGGGTATTCGATCTCCTTGGCAAGTAGGTTTTTTTGCTTTCTTGAGATTTATGTTGTGGAATGGAGTAGTGTAGGTATTTATTTTGTGATTTGGATGCATTTAGGATAGGAAAAAACAAAGAAAAAACAAGCAAACTGTAGGGTTTTCTGTTGTTGTATAACAGGCTAAAACAGGGAAACAGGGGACCAGATTCAAGTTTCTGGGTGAGACAGGGACAGGGAACTAGCTGTAAGGTTCTGCAGCGCTGGGAAAGGACCTTAAGAGGCCTGGGAGGCCAGGACAGACCTCATTTCCTTGGTTGGCCTTGTGTGCGTGTGAGAGAGAGAGAGAGAGAGCTTCTGGTTCACAGGACGAGGAAGCGCTACCCCGATTTCTAGGCGCCAGCGATTCGTGCTGCTCCAGGTGAGTCTGGTGTTTTCCAATAAGTGCTCTAATCAGATCTAGGAAGTTTGTGGTGATTGTGTACAGCAGACAATAAGGAGGGGTCAAACGCTCCGGAATCGCGGCTCAAACGCGCGGGAATCGCGCCCGCCGTTGACACAGTCGGACCAACTCGCAGTGGTCCGATTCCCAGAATCGGACCACCCGAGTTCTGGAGTCGGACCGTTCGATTTCCAGAATCGGACTGTCCAACTAAGAGTGAGTCAGACCAGTCTGGTCCGATTCCCAGAATCGGACCAGCCCGACCGGACGTGCCACGTGGCACTCGGACCACTCAGATTCGGACCAACCCATCCGACTCGGACACTCGGACCAGTCCAAAATGGACCACCAGAATCGGACCACTGGTCCGATCGGACCAATCCAAAATCGGACGTCCAATTCTGATAATTGGACTCCTGAAAATCGGACATCTGAGAATCGGACAGAAAACTGTCAAAATCGGACAAGTATCTAGAACACGAATTCTGACGCATCTAAACCCCAAGATTGACTCCAAAGACCGCATAGAGCTAAAGGCACATCACAGATCCTCACTGGGCTAAAATTTAGAGCACGTAGTTCAAAATTTGGCTATAAACTGTCCTTCAAATTGCATATGGCGTCTACCGTAATGGCCCTGCGGGCCGGGGGGGACTGCCCCCCCCTCGGGACCCCCGCAGAGGGGGCTCTGCCCCCTCCGCACCTCCCCCAAGTAGGTTGGAGAGAAAACGTGCACCGTGACAAGTCCTCCAAATTGGACCCTAGTATAGTAAGGGCTCTATACGAGCATGGATTCCCACTTGCAAAAGAGCAACCAAAAGCCCATACCCAAACAGAGAGAAACAGAGACCCTAAAACATCAATGGGACAATCTAGCCATCAAGGGCAAAAAGGCCACACCACGAGAACACAAAGACATTGTGTTCAGACCATGTCTAATCAGGGCGAAATGCAACATCAGCAAGCTACAAATGCCAAGATGACTAGACATGACACTCTTGATGAGAGATGTACCTTGAGCAACACTGCACAGAAAACCCAAGACTTTGGTAGAGGATCCGCGTCTGGTCATGCAAGTGGGGGCTCAAGGGCATCTGTCAGAAGGCTTAAGTTTACGAGCCAAGACCCAAAAGATGAAGACATAGTACCACCTGCTTATCTTAGGGTCAAACTCACCGCAAAAAGAGAGCATACTATTGATGCTCTCATTGATGAAGGAGTAGATTTCAATATCTTGACTTACGAAGTATGGACTCTACTGGGTCAACCAGAGCTCAAACCGACTGATGCAACTCTTAACCCTTATGGGGAACACCCACAAGCACTTCTAGGGAAGTGCAGAATCCTTGTAACTATTGAAACAGAAAGCTTGCCAGCCCTGTTCTATGTTCCTCCAAATAGCGAGAATTGTGGAAAGGGAATCCTCCTAGGAAGGCCCTTCAAAAAGGCAACGAAGTGTGAAGCTGACTATATAGCACAAAGGATACACCTAACACTACTGGGTGTGAAGATAATCACAACTCTTAGCAAGGGTGGCCTCACCAAACCTCGAGGGAAGGGAAAGGAGCATTCTGACATACCAAGCAAGCCTAGTAATGAGAGCAAGGACTTGTTGGAAGAGTTGATACAAGCACAGGTCGAACAACGAGAACCAGTGAGTGAGGCCATGCTTGAAACAAAAAGGTCAGGAGACGAGGCCAAGGATGGAGTTGGGACTTACAGATATCGTAGAAGACCACGAAAGGAGTCCAAGCCTTATAGATGGAGGCATCGATGGAGGTCAGCACAACGCCACGATGGATATCCAAAGCGTTGCTACGTGCTCAAGGTTACTACACAGGCAACTGATGGATTTGGGTACCAAAACCCCCTCTTAAACCTCCTTTGTCGAGACTGAAGGCCAGGACGTATCAAGAGCAAAGAAGCATAGGAGGAGATCGAAACGAAAAACCAAGTCCCAAGTCAAAAACAGTGGAGTGACCGAGCCCCTCATGGTCAAAGTCAAGAAACCAAACATGACCTATCAAAAAGTAGATCCTCAGCCTAGCATGCTTGACAAGCAGATGCCACATATAATAATTGAGGATACGCAGAAGCCGCTAGTGCCCAAGGAGCTTTTGATTCCCCAAGAGGATAGCAAGCATCGTAGGCACAACATTGCTCAGGGCAAGGTTAAATGCTCAACAAAGCAAATAGCACAACCATCTAACAGCCACGAGCAAATCTCCCAGCTAGTGTCGAAGCCACTTAGGAGTTCCAAGCCTCCTACACCCTCTTCCCCTAAACGGACACAGGAAGCACAACACTCGTCAAGTGCGACTACTTAATCCCAATCTCAACCTACACCAAAGCTTCCAAATGTCCAAGAGGCAGGATACGACACCACCCTTAGCTCTCAACCTAAAGATGTGCCTGTGCAATCCATCGTGGCTAGATCAACGGATACTCGATCTACGCAAGTGAATGCTCTGAGGGAAACAAAAGACACGACCACTTCTAATCTGCCTAGGGACTTGACACTGCAGTCTACCAATGGTAGCCAGTCCACTGAACTAGCCACCATTACTTCCAATCAGGGACCACAACAGCCACAATCTTTGGCCGTGACAACACCCCTTGCGGAACGTGTCCTTGGTGGTTTACCTATGGAGGAGGTGTCACAACCAACTATCTCGACAACTCCAGCACCCTCAAAGTGCCTAAAGCCTAGGCTGGAGGAGTTAAACACAAGGGAGTTGGTTGAAGAGCTAGACTCTCCGAAAAGGGAGGTAGTTGTGCTCTCACAACCTAGCGAGGCTATTCAGCAGGCCACAACCATGTCCCGTAAGGATACTCTAGAGAAGGAGAATGCTGAGGCCCAACCAAGCACATCAGCAGTCGACCTAGCCCAGGGTCCTGAGCCGGTAGATGTACCTGCACTGACCAAGAAAAAGAGGAGAAAACAGCGAAAACAACAACTGTTGCACGTAGTTGCGGACCCCAAGAACATTGGGATGAAGAGTGCTGGAAAGCTGATGAATAAAGCATCGATTCCATCCACCAATGAATCCATAGATGTCTCCCCTAATAGCAGTGAAACCTCAGACACATCCGTGTGCTCTGAAAAATCAAAGTAGCTATTGCCATCAACAGTTGCTTTCAACGCTCAATCCACTAACAATAGAACCCACATCAACCAATCAAGAGTGGATACAACACGATCACAACAAGGTGACGAACTCACACTAGTCACATCCAAGAAGAACCATAATGCAACGACGAAGCCTCTAGAGAAACATGGAAACCCCAAGGGCATGAGCAATCCCAATGTTGACCAATCTTGCTCATCTAGGCCTGAGCCCCCAGCTATGCTAAAGCCCATGAAAACTCCTAGAACCTTGCATGAGATGGCAACCAAGCAAGCCCTCGCTGAACATAGAAGTGTCGCAGAATGCTTAACTGAGTTGGATACTAAGCTCAAAGTGTTCGCACGTATCTACGTCCTTGCAGACATGGGCGCATGCCCTAAGGAGTAGCTTGAAGAATACTTGCCATTCCCCTTATCTTGGGAAGAGCAAGAACATCTTGATGAGCACTATAACAAGCTCTTACATGAGCGCATGCAACTCATCTCTGACGAGGAGGCTAACAAACTGCGCTTAACCGTCACGTTCAATGAAGTGCTCTGCCGACCAAATCTCATAGACATAGAGCAACTAAAACGACTAACAGAGGGCCAAAGTCAATTTGAACAGCGTTGGTGTGAACGCCGCGTTGCAATGGCCGAACTAGGGGCTCAGATCATGATAGTCTCTGAGGAGCGATTGGCCAAATGGCGATCCCAAAGGGACCCAACCTATGTGGCACCAACTTCCCTTCGAGCGGCGCTGACTGCCATTCGGGGTACGGACTTAGCCGGAACTAGCCAAGAGAACGCTCTGTTTGATAAGGTTCTCACTAAGGAGGAGTTACACGTTGCCAGTAGACTCGGACAAGGTTCCATGCTGCTCGATGTGGCAAAATATCTATCGGTATTAAGTAAGCTGCCACGAATACTAGATGCGTGTGCCACGCTCCGGTACAACCCCGAGTTCTACACTTGGTTCTTATCCTTGTGAAGTGACATGGATTCATAAATATGTATATAAATAAACACTAATCTTTGTGTCACCGTGTATAAACAATATTAGCACACACAAGTAATGATAGTCAAGCGCAGGGAGAAGAGTTGGGTCTAGCGGGCTAAGCTCCTCGAGTCCTCCTCTCATCACGCTTTTAAAAGTCGTGTGACCATCCCCACCTCCAAGTGAAGGGCATGCAACCCACATGACCGCCATAGGAAGCCTTGACCAACAACTCTGATGGGGTAGACAGGGTGTAGTCCCTTCTCTATACACCTTCTTCCCTTTCCGGTCTATCCTTCCGAGGAGGAGCCTTGCCTAAATCCATGACCGCCAGCCGACGTAACTCGGCATGAACCAAGATCCGCTAAGAGCAGGAGGCTAAATATACATCACGGGGGCCATCCTTCCACAACAGCACTGCATGTCCCACCTCACCCCTTCTCATCCTATGCGCTTGATAACCCGCACTATGATCCCTTACATATGAATGGTCTAATCGCGTAACAAATCCTAATCCTTGATTTGCATCTTACAGGTCCCCCTGCAAGGAAAACATGGAGAACCAAGGGCAACTAGCTTGCAAGGACGCTCTCCGCAGAGCCGACGGGAACATGCAGCACACGCCCCTCTGCCGGTGCGCTATGTGCCCACTCTTAAAAGGTACTCCAAGAAACGCGGCCCTAAGCGACACCGCCCCGGACGAAGGCCGAAGAATCCGCGGGCCAGGGGAGCGGATGCTCAAGGAGGCGCACACAATGTGGCAACACCAGTGGCACAAACCCCCAACGTACACTCGAGCACCAGGTGCCCACGAAGAGAAAAGGCGGCCTGGGACAGGGAAGAATTCAATGAACTGTTTAAAGACATTTTGAAAATGGCCGCAGCCCGGGACTACACCATTCATCTCCCAGCCGACATGTTCCCTGCCCAACCCCACGGGAGCCCCACACCAGCAGAGCCGCAATTGCCCGACCACCCAGACTCGCCCCGCCTCGTACAAATAGAGTAGCCCCATGCTGTATAAAGGCTTATTAAAAGCTACCTGGTCAGGACTCTTTGTCTTCAAATGGTTAAGTGTTGACATTTCTTTTTTTGTTCCCGAATTGTACGAACTTTTCATATCTGCGTTTAATATATTTCACGTCTTTAGAAAAAGAAAAAGCTAATCAAGCGCAGGTGATAAATATCTAAGTCAGCACCATAGAATTCAGATAAGTGATGTCTCCTTGCATTGCACTGGTTTATTATAGTTGCGGCATATACCACATCGCATAGCCCAAAGCATATTCATGGGCTACGTTCTCTTTCTAGGTCAAGCTCTATAGTTGGCTCATGGCAATCGTTACCTCAGTTGTACCAATATCGCATGTGTCGCAAGGAGGTTTGCAATATCTCAAGTGTATCTCTTCATCTCAACAACATTTCCTCTAGCATCAAGGCTGGTGACACAATCTTCTCTATAATATCCATTCTTCATAGCCTGTGGATTCCAACATTTCTCAATCCAAATGAAAGGCTAATAGCCTCAATGTATGGCATTGATTGTATTCATTTTTTTCCACAAAAAAAAAAGAGAGAGAGAGAGAGAGAAAGCAAGCAAGAAAGAAAAGAAAAGAAAAGAAAAGGAAAAAATGAAAAAAAAAAAGAAAAGAAAAGGGAAAAAAAAAGCAAAAAAGCACACACGATCACAGCACCGCACCTAAGGGTCCTCAAATTAGGTACGTCCAGTGACCTTGGTTGGCTGGCTCCATCCTTAATCCCCTAGCCCTTTGTACATCCCCCACAATTATTCAGGGCACATCAAGGGCAGGACATACCTCGGGAGCTCACCTCGCCTATGGTTAGACCTGTCACCCTGAACCACTTGCCATTTCTTTTGCACTCCATCTCAATGCCATTACAATCAACAATGGTAAGCAAGGCATGAAAGACACTGGAAAAGTACACTATACTTTTCAAGCACTACAAGTAGTCACTAGCTACCAAGAACTAGACATCAAGGAGCTCAATTATGCTACGTGGCCTTGACAAGACCATAATGATGTCTCAAGCAATCTTCAAGTGTACTCCCTGTCTTCATCAATAAAATTTTCCATCAACTTAACCCCTTGCTTCACTGACCCATTGCTATACAAGGAACCAGGTCAACAGTCTTCTAACTAAGTAATATCTAAGTATGCACAAGCACTCACATAATACCTGCACCGAAGTATATACACAGTTTGGATCCTCAAGTGCAGGATAGTACTCTCAGCTTGCTTAGAGTTCAACCTGTCTCCCAAACTAATTGCACTATGTCTTGTGCACAATAAAGAAGACTAGCACTACCCTTAGGGAGAGACCACATGAGAGGTTTTCACTTGCAGGTGTTGAAGACTCCAATGAAAGTTTCGTTCGCTCTCATCAATACCCAACTCTGAATGCTTATCCCTTACCATCCGACAAGCCTGCAAAGACTCGTCATGAGCAGAATCCCCAACAACCCAACACTTGTGCTGGCCATCAATGCAATCCCCAACACAGAATAGCCCTACCACCAACTCCAACAACCTTCCCCCAGCCACCTTGGCCACCAACAGGCCCCCATGACCTTCTGCCACACCACCACCAACACTCCTCCACGGAAACCACAGACGTCCTTGTCACCCACGTCTTTGGTGCATGCTAAACGCTTGCTACCTACGACGGTGAGTGCCATGGGACTGGCACTCATCTAGGAGGGGGGTAATGTTAATCCCAACACAAACAAAGCAAAAAGAAATAAAAAAGACGTAGGGAAAGGCGGAAAAAAGGTAGCCCGACTGAAGAAAGAATAGGAGAAAATGCCAAAAGCGCAAGGGCAACCTTAAAAGTCCAAGGCAAATACAAAAGGGAAAAGGCGCATTTAAAAATGGAAAAGACGCACCCTAAAATCTTGTAAAAGAGCGCCGGGCTCTCACCCATGTAATTTGTAAATGTAGAGGGGTGGTGGAAAGGAATCTAGGAAGATAGAGGGACAATGGAAAAAAGGGCCTAGGCTACGGTCGGCCATGTAAAAAAGGGGAAAAGGGGATGACCGCCCAAAAGGGATTTAGGGTTTTGTATATAAAGTTGAAAAGTGAATGAGAAGCTCATTCTTGTGTGTGGCCAAAAGTAGCTCTCCTCTTCTTCTTCTTCTTCTTGCTTGCTTGAGCTTGTGCTTGAGAGAGGGAGTGTGAGAGTGTGAGGGAGTGAGTGTGTGAGGGCGAGGGACCGAGGAGGAGAAGCTCTCCATCTTCTCTTCTCTTGTCTTGCTCGCGGCAATGGAGCTTGGAGCGTGGAGCTTGAGGATGGAGCTTGCTTGAAGCTTGCACTTGGATCATGGAGCTACCGGAGTGCGTGGGAGAGGAGGTAACTCAAACGGCATGGAGGTAAGCTCACTACACCCGTGGATATGGATGGCGTGTCGGTTATGTGAGAGGTAGCCATTAGTGCTCGGCTTGGAACGCTTGAAACAATAAGCAGTCCGAGGGTCTTGGCAGTTGAGTGAAAGCTCCCTTCAGGGTGCTCTGCTAGATCTGCTTCAGCGCGACAGATGCTTCGGCTTCGAGCAGATGAGCTCAACGCTCACGACTTGGGCCAGAGGGAGGGAGTGCATCGGGATCAGGAGATGCTGCAAAGATATAGAGGCAGTGAGCCCGCGGTCGACACGGGATACAGGTGCGACTCCTCACTCTTGTGGCTCAGGTGGATGCTGTGGAGACACGGACGCGGTGTCTCTGTCTCGTCGTTCAGCTGAAGCTACGTCACCTCCAGGATTTGTCACACTTGTGGGGACGTCTACTCCAATTACTCCGGCTTTTGCACAGCCGTCAGCACAGGTGGCACCCCTGTGGGTGCCACTCCGAGAGATATTACCCCCGTCGGTACACCGAATGCACAGGGGTCTCTTAGATATACCCCGGAGCGTGGACACAGATGGGAGAGGACCCATCTTAGGCAGACTCCAGGGGGTTATGGATATCTAGTCGATAGTAGGTCATGAGCCATCATCATGAATGATGAGGGGAGGAGGGTGATGGCTCGCATGAGAGAGTTGTGCCAACAAGTTTTTCGGCACAATGTCTTGGATCATTGGAGCAAGGACTACATAGTAGCATCCGTGCACGAGGAGTTTCCATTGCCAGCCACAGTAGATAGATTCTCTACGGGCTAGATGATGGATTGCATGTGTGCATATATGTCACATAGACGATCCGACGCACCCAAGGCAATCAAGAGTGGGGCTGCAAAGCCCAAGTGGTTAGATAGAGACGACTAGCACCAACTGAGGGAGGAGGCTACAAATTCCCCAGGACGTTGGAGTCAGCAGCGCGAGGTGGCGAGGGCACAACTTGAGGCCGGAGTGGTCCATCATCTTGGGAGTGGCGGCCACAGGACATATTTGGAGGACTTTGTAAGTTTTTCTTTTATTTTGCTTGTTTATTTTTTTGAAATATCCTTTGTACTGACAATCATGTTTCTAACAATTAGCATTTTATTTTCTTTACATCACTCCATTACAAATCGCGATCCGACTGGCCTTGAGACTCGATATGCAGAGAGGCACGGTCTCACTGCATTGATCAACCGATTGCATAGACGTGGCGGCCCTATAAGTCACTCATCTTTCTTGTCCATAGTTACCATGAGATATTTGAATGCATTATTGTATGGTGGACTGATGTGTTGTTTCTTTTTCTGCAGAGTTCATTCGATGCTCCGTTGCGACGGGACGGGGGATGAGGATTTGTAGCTCGCCCTTGGATCCCTGGAGCTCACACACCTTTATTTGAGTCGCCTGATCTATGTAGACATTTTCTATGTATTAGTGATATCCTGTCATGATTGTACCAATCGCTTTTTAAGAGATCATGTATTTATTTCATGTATCAGTTTTATGATTTCAGTGTACATTGTTTTTATTTGCAAGCGCATTGTACACAGTAGTGCAGAAACTATTTTGTATGGCTCTCATAAAGCACACAGTGCTATATGTGGCAGGGCAGCTTGCTGCCCTGCCACAAAAAAAAATCCATGTTACCGTCGCTATTAGTGTCGCAAATTTTACTACTCGCGTTGCTATTAGCGTTGTTATGCACATCGCAAACCATCGCTATCAATGTCGGTATTAGCATCGCTATCAGCGTCGCAAATGCGATGCTGATAGCGATGCCAATACCGACACTGATAGCGACGTCGATACCAACTGTTCTATAGCGTCGCGAATAACGACGCTTTTTGCGACGACGGGGGCAAATTTTGTTGTTTGCATTTTCGTCGCTTTAAACGTCGGTATAAGGCCTATATCTTGTAGTGACTTTCCTATTTTTATGCACCATAGGGAATAACCAGGCATGCTAAGTCAAGGACTCGTCTCCCCTCCTCCCTTGGGTAGGTATCCATTCCATGCTATTGAGTGTGTCATTCCAACTTGCATCAATATAGAGTTAGCTAGTGTTCCCTCTTGTAGCCATGGCCTTACCCTTCCATTCCTTCATGACGATCATCCAAGGGAGATTCATCTCAATCCTAGAGAGTAGTTTAAACACCATCTTTTGAGCTTTGCTCTTCATAGGCTCTACTTCCAAGCTACCGTCGGCTTTGGTTTCACACAACAAATTCCAAGCAACTATGTGCCAACTTATTCTATCACCATATCCCCAAAGAAAGTCCCTACCCTTCTTTTGTAGTGTTTCCCAACTTGCCTTTGAGAAGGCATTAGATGTCACAATAAACGAGGCCATCGGATTGATTCTAAAATTAAGGATAATAATCCTCCCTTTCCCATATCTCTTTGTGTTTTGCATACAAATGTACACACATGGATGCAAAAAATAAATGATGTGCAAGATCAAAATATAATAATTATATTTTACTAAAGGTTATCACATCTTTCATATAATCCAAATTATAATTGTGTGATGAATCAAAAGAACAATCATTATATAGAGTCACAAAAAGAATTTCATGGATGTTTCCATTAAGTGTCCACCATGTGCTTGTTTAGATGGCGCTTAATGTATAATGAACACCCTAATTACAACCATTTGCACAAGAGCTAGAGCATGGGTATACATTCAAAGTTTATGAAGAACCATCATCAAGGCCATGCCCAAAAAGAAATCAAGAACAAACTGGTTGGCTCTATCTTAGTGGTAATGAGAGCATAAATGCTTGATGTCATTGCCTTGCCCTTTTCCAACATGTTGGCCACCTATCACCATGGCCCTTGTGCTAATTGACTTGTCAAGTGAGAACCATGATTCATCAAATGTTACAATGATCTCAAAATACTAATAGTATGTTCACCATGATGCCTAGAAAACTAAAGCATGAGTTAGTCTCTCTATGCAATTGGGGTTATGATCATCAAGTGAAGTTACTTTGGGGGTGCTAACTTTGAATAGGACCACCACATAAGTGCCATGCATTTCATAAGCCTACGATTTTTTTTGCCACATTTTTTTTGTATGTGGGATACTAACTTCACCTCCAAAATGTGGAACTATGACTAATGTTACATATCGGCCTACTGCAGGTTATCACCCAACCATAGACAAGCCCCACGTGTTGATTGCATGGTGCCTTTGAGATATATTTATAATTGAAATACTAATTCTTTCAAAGCATGCATAATAGGTGATTTGGATAGAGCTTGAGGTTGTGATGTGCAAGGTGTGGGCTTCAAAGCCCATTAGCAACATATAACATATTTTTTGGTCCAAGGGGTGAGCCAATACTTAACGACGGCCAAATGTGATTTGGTAGAGGCATAAGGGAGGAGTTTTCTTTAACAATTCACACTCAATAGCAGTCTTAGTGAGAGCTATATAATAAACACCTTGGGGTTGCCTAGTTCATTGGCATTGTAAGGACTTTCCCTCATAGAGGATCTTCTTGGTACATCACTTGAGATAGAGAAAGTGAGATCCTTTTGGTTTGAGAGGCAAAGAAATACTTGCTAGAGTTTTAGAATCTTCAAATTCCTATTATAAAGAATCTTGTTAACTTTAGGAGGAACCTTAAGAAAGGAGAGAACTCACTAGGGTTTGCCACAAGGTAAGGGTTATAGAGGCTAGGTGAGATTACCAAAAGAATTTTCTTAGAGTTGAAAATTATTATTATCATTATGGTCCCTTAGGGATAGCTACAAGTTTTCCTTGGGGTGGTTGTGTTTGAATTTGAGCTAACTAGGCCAAAACACTAGGTCACTAAACCCTACCAATAGTGCTTAGTATCTTGACCACACATCCTAGAGTGGGTTTCCTCTATCAACCAAGCATGTGTCAAAGTGCTAACATGCATGATCTCAATGGATCCTAATGTCAAGCCCACAAAGTTAAGACCTTATTCAATGAGCCTAAGTACAAAGAACATAAGTACAAATATTTTGTAAGAGAGGAATTGGATAAGCTTCTCAAGGTAGTACTATTAGAAATATGCAACAACCATAGAAATGGGAATGTAGCCACCAAGAGAGGCTATATGTCAAGCATATAATTGAGCCAATGGCAAACAATGAAACATATTAGTTTTCTCAATGGGACTTCAAGCTATAATCAAGTTCAAGTCTATTCGAACAACCCCTTCACCATAACATGGAGAGCATTTGTATATATATTCATGCACTTTGGGCCGATAAATATGCCACCTACTTTTCCACACTTGATTTGTACAATATCTAAGGACATGCTATGCAAGTGTCTTGAGGTGTTTGTGGATGAACTCTATGTCAAATCTAATTGGATTGAGCATCTCAATAATGTTGAGTAGTCTTTGAATGGTGCAAGCAATATGAACAAAGAGAAAGACTAGGAGAGGAGAGAGAAATATAGGAGAGGAGAGAGAGAGAGAGAGAGAGAGAGAGAGAGAGAGAGAGAGAATGGAAGCCATGGAAGCTAAAGGAAAAGGTGAAGAGCCAGTTGTCGATTATACTTGGATGCCCTAAATTGGGTCTCTTGCACCTTTTATATCTCAATCAATGTGATTGGGCATCTAACCCCTAGCTCCCATGCACCTTGCTTATTACACTCCATTTCAACCCCGAATGTTTTTTCTCTCAAAAACAAAAGACAATCGGTGGGGCTTATCAAAGTGACTAGTGAGTGGGGCCCAAGTGGTCCACCTTATAGAACATGTAAGATATCATGTGAGTTTTTTAAAAAAATGGTATTATATTTAGTAAAATTTACAAGATTATATATATATATAAGTTTTTTAATTATAATTTGAAAAAAAATTTCTATAAGTTTAGTAAAGTAAAAGGGGTCATTTTAAGGCCTTATAGCATGTAAAGAAATGATATTTCTTAATATCCTTTGAGCGCACATTATATAGATGATTTCTTATAGATAGACTCCCCAAGGAGTGGGGCTACAAAGTACTACTCTGATTATCATTACAATGAGAATATTTGATAGGGGAGGGGTGTGTATCCAAGGAGACTTCGGACCTAAGGCAAAGTATAGTTGACATGCATGTCATGGGCATGGTCACAAGGGATTAGTGCCACCAATGCATTTTTAACTGAGGGCATGGAAACTATGGAGAGCATGTTGTATACCATAGGCCTACTAAGGTAAATATATCATAACTTTTGATAGGCCACTCCAAATGTGGGGTGCCACATGTCAAAATGAAGCTTATGACAAGCACTTTCATCTATGTAGAAGGGTTATGGATATAATTAATGCATGTACAAAATTTTTCTAAAATAGTGTGCAATTTGTAGGCAGTGTGGGGTCAAAATGGGACATATCTAGCTAGTCTTGAGCCCATTAGGCCTCTCGAAGGTAAGAAAACTCTTTCATGATAGTGGCTGGGTACCAAGAGGCTTCTTTCAAGGATAGGCCTTGCCATTTGATGAGGTATTTCTTGATGGATAGAGATTTCAAGTATTTATCTCATTGCCCAATGATTGTCTCAAGGATATATTGAAAAATATCTTCTTCATTTATGGGGGATAGCTCTTCCACATAGTCCCTTGAGGTGCCAACGAAGGGCTTTAGCTAATTGACATGAAATACATTATGAATCTTGGTGGCAAGGGGAAAGCTCTAATCGGTAAGTCAAGTCACCAACTCTCTTTAGATTTGTAGTTAGATTAATCAAGATTATAAATCATAGAATCATGATGGAAATAGTTGCATGAGGTTATTGCACATATGACATTATGCATACTTGAGATTAGTAAAATAACTCGATATAATTATTGTCAAAAAATGTAACAAGTTTAAGTGTTCATTAACACGTAAAAAGTGAAATTCTATTTAAAAGTCTTGTAAGTTATCTCGTTAGATTATTGTCCCAATCTATTTCTTTAAGGAATTTTTCTTATGTTGGGTAAGATAGCTCTAAATAGGAAATTCATGCCTTGCTTAACAAGTTGAAAGAAATGTACCTAACACTTCTCGTTGGGGAGGAGAATCCTCATTAGGTTGTAAGGTTACCTTAGGCTAAGGTCTACCTTGGCTATGCGAAGTTGTGAGTTGCACAATGGTGTGATTGTCATTGCATCATTTGATATATGTTTAAAAGGATTGTTTGTGTTTGCTAGAATCTAGATCTCTAATTAAAAACATTGACAAATAGGATAAAAGGAAAGATGGCACTAGGCTACCCCCAAGCTAGTTGCGAGACCCTACTCTAAGGGGGTCATGGTTATCGCTTCAAGAGGCTTAGACCAGCTCTGTAGGCGAAAGGTCTGTCTGTAGGGATAGCCTCGGACAGTAGGAGATGTGGGTGCTAGGGGAGCTCTAGCCATAAATTTCTCATTACTCCTAGAATCTGACGAGCCCCTTCATGACCCAAGATGGGATCCTGGAACCCTAATACTAGTTATAAGGGTGGAAATCTTGGTGGACCGGATACCCTCGTGGTTCTGTATATCTTTCGTAGAGAGAGAATATGGAATTTGTAATAAACTTCCAATATAATAAAGGATTTTGTTTTATTCAAGGATTTTTTGAGCTGTATGCGTGTCCATGAAATAAATTACATAAAGGAACCTGGACTAATTAAGGAAGCTGGTTGTATATGTTCCAATAAATGTGTTGTAGGTAATTAAAAAACTAAAGATGATTCCATCTTCAAAGGAAAGCAGGTAGGCATAACCCCCGATAAGTTCGCCCAATGGTAGGGTGGTCCTGGTTAGTTGGGAGCTTTTCTAAATTCACGATAGGAATAGGAAGACGATAAATTGATCAACTAATCATTAGGTAGAACCAACTTGCATTGTTTTAGGGGGGCGGAATGGGATTTTGCCTTATGGACAAGAGAATTGACGTACTGCACTCCCCTCTGTCTCCCATTCTCTTTGAACCAATTGCAATGGCAAGTCTGCTTCAGTTCGAGTAATCCTATACGAAATGGGAACTCAAAATTACTGACGCTAGTTGGTTGTTAAGAGACCCGTCTGATTTTATGAACCCAAAAATTTAGGTCAATCCTAGTGGGTTTTGCTGGAACTCTTCCATTGCGATGTACACTCAGTAGGGGCTAAGTGACAAACCCCATGATACTCCAAGGGAGCATCGGGCAGCGTCATTTTGGAAAACCTAATGATGGACTTCTAAAAGGTGTGCCGTGGATTGAGATTGGCAGACACCTCACATTAACACATTGCACCTTTTTGGTATTAGCTTATATGTCATTTTTATTAATATTCTTTAGGAGTTCGATCATAAATATATATACGTATCACATGAGTTCAATATAAGAGGTTTTTAAATTACTATATTTATGCATTTTTTACATACAAAAAGGTCACATATAAAGGTATTACTTACAAATTGAATAGAAAATGCTTATGTTTTAGTAAGAAAAAAATTCAATTAGATAAGGATATCTATAAATAGGTCTTAAACACACATGATATAGAGGGTATACATATAGTGAATTTCTCAGGCTAATAATGTATCCCAAGTACTCCACTAATGTATGCATAAACATATACTTACTTTCCTTAGCAAATAGCATATACTCTCTCAAGACATCAAACATCCCTCTCACATGTGCCAAGTGCTCCTCTTGTGATCTATTATAAATAAAAATGTCATCAAAGAATACGAGCACAAACTTGAAAAGGGAGGGGTGAAAATTTTTATTCATGAGGCTCTAAAATGTGGTGGGAACATTAGTTAATCTAAAAGGCATCACTAGAAAATGGTAAATCCCATGATCAATTTGAAAAGTCATTTTGACCTCATCACCCTCCCATATATGTATCTGATGATAGCTAGAGTGTACATCAACCTTGGTGAAATATCATGCCTCTTTCAACTCATCCAAGAAGTCATCAATTCGTGGGTCTCTTTCTTTTGAACTCATGTGGTATCTTACATATTCTATGAGGTGGACTCTCAGCTTAGAGTGGGGCTCTAGATCAAGTGGATGGTCCATTTACCTCTTAGGGGAAAGGGATGTAGGCATCTAAAATAAATCGTCATACTCCTCTAGTAAGGTTTTGAAGATTAAATTCTTAGATACTTTTGAGGACTAATCATAATTTTCCTTACTCAAGTGCAAGACAAAGATTTGTAAGCATTTCTTAAACTCCCTTTTGAGTTACTTTGCTATAATTAGCTAAAAACAGCATTATCATGAACTTCATCTAAGCGGATGAGCTATCCATGCACCATAAACTCTATGTAGAGCTGAGAGAAGTCCATAGAAATTTCACCCAAGTATTTTAGCCAGTCACAACCCAAGACAACATCAATGGGGTCCATGTCTAATGTAATTAGATCAATTGATGCCACATAGTTTTCAACCAAGCATAGGCAAACCTTAGAGCATACATGTGTGTTGATTTCTTCTTCACCATTTCCTACTTGAACTTCCAAGGGATACTATAATTCCATGGGGATGTATTTTAACCAATCAATGGCCAATTTATTAACAAAACTGTGTGCATTGTCACTATCCACTAGGATAAATACATGCTTTCCATTAATGCTTACTTGAATGTGTGGAGTGTTGGGGCTCCTAGAGCCATTCCATGCGTCCACGGAGATGGATCAAAGAAAAAAGGTAGCTGGGGGGTGTAATAGAAGTGATCAAACTAAGATTGTGAGGTGGGCAGCCACCTGAGTCAACAAAGAAAAACCCATCCTTCAAATCATAGAACTGCTTTAGGTCCAAGTCCTCTACTTATACCTCATTTTCAACATGTGTAAAGTTATTTTCAGCATGTAAGGCATGTAATTCCTGCTCATCATTGTGCCAATCTTCCATTATATACATACAATGAACTTTGACCTTTGCTATCTTGTAGGGGTATTTTTGAGGCATGGTCTACCATGTACTTATCACCATACTTAAAACATAAAAAATTTTCTTTCTGCTCCTTCATAACATCTTTGACCGCTTGGACCTTTCAAGGATGATGTCATTCATGGTCTATTTTCAACATATTTATCCTCACCATTAGAGCTAAGTTTTATTCCAAAAGTGCCATGTCCTCTTTCACTATATAGGGGGGAGGAGGGGATAAGTAGGTATTTTGTGGCTACTACTAGGTATGGGGTTACCTCTAAAAACTCCCCCATAGGGGCTTAGTCATCTCAGTGGGGCGCACAGCTATCTAAAACCTTACTAAAAATTCTCATTTTTACGATACTTCCTTGCATATATTTCAACCAATTCAATTGCATTGAATAAGGTAGAAGGCTTTTGAGCCATCACATTAGCATATAAGCTAGGCTCTAACCCATAGTTGTACTTGTGCACTTTTGCATCGTCACTAACACCCTCAATATACATAGTCAAGTTCATAAATTGATTTGTATACTCTCTCACTATGAGATTATGTTGGTTAATTTGATACCATTATCTTGCCAACCACTCTTTTTCCACCAAGGATATAAAGACTTGGATCATATGCATATTAAAGTCTTCCCAATCGATAAATTAATGATTCTCATGGCTAATGTAGTGCCACGATGTATGGGAAAATCCATTTAGATGGAGAGAGGTGAAGAGAATTTTATGATTATCAATGCACAAGTAAATATTCAAGTATGTCCAACTTAGAGGTCCATTCTTCCCAAGTATGATGGGGATGGTGATTGCCCATTATACTTGGTAAGAATGATCTTGTCATGGAGCTCATTGGGGCCTTGTTTCCCATGATAGCCTTGCTGTCCATGTATACTATGCAACCTGTTATAGAATTCAAGATACATGCTCGACTTTCTTATATACTTAAAATATATATGGCAAATATTATGTTGGCACAGAGGGAGAATAGATGAGAGAAAAGAAATATGTAAAGAGAGAGGTAGAGAAATTGGCAACTCCCCCCCCCTTTCTGGAAGTATTAAAGACAAGGAGCAAGCTCCTCCGTTACACGTAAGCCAGTTCTTACTTGTAGATCTTGGAAACAAGATCACAGTTCCTTGCATGGTATACAACTGGCTAACACTTGCACAACTTGGAAGTTGGCACCTTTTGATCCTTCTTTGAGTCTCCTTCTCTCCTACAGAATGTGTGTAGGGTTCTCCTCTTGGCACTTGATTTCAGCAGAGCTTCCGCAGCACTTGCATCTTCTCTTCTCCTCTTGGAACTTGATTTTAGCAGAGCTTCCGCAGCACTTGATTTCAGCAAGGCTTTTGCAGCACTTGCACCTTCTCTTCTCCTCTTGGATACATGCAAAGCGATGCTTCCTTCACATCCCCCTAATACCCAAGGAGAGCCTCCTCTTTTATAAGCTTTCAAGAGCTTCTCTTCTTAGAGAGAGAGTTGACTTGATCTTCATGCAAGATGTGGTTGTTCCACTCTGCAGCACTAATTTCGAGATATATCTTTGTGTGTTGTTTGGATGAAAAAATGTACAACACAAAAGTTGTAGATCTCGTTGTTTTCGATAATCCACGCGGCCCATTTTTAGAGATTATTTTTCTATTGCAATATATTTTAAAAATGGATTTTCAAAAAAATAGCTTTTTAAATTGTACTCTTAACTTGTGGTCCATGCAACCACCTTGATTCATAGATGAGGAGAGTTCATTAGATTGCCTTGGGCCTCAACCTTAAGATTGAATTCCACACAAAAGCTTGTGCCATTTTTGACCTTAGAGAAAATCACTTCTCTCCTCACTTCCAGAGGATCACGTCTCTCGTCTTTCTTAGTGAGAGAATTCCCTCTCTCGTCTTTCTTAATGAAAGAAAAGACCTTAAACCTTGACTTGTAGGGGAGAGGATGACCCCAAATGAATACAATGCTCATTACACACAAGTAAACATTCTCGGACATCCTTGGATGCACACATAAATACATATACACAATGCTAATGCACTTCCTCTTCTTAGTTGGTTCTTGTGTACACTCTTACACTTGGCAGACACTTCTTTCCCCCTTCATAACTTGTACTGCATGTACCAGATATCCTCATCACAGTGCTCTGATCACCCCATTAAGTGATGCACTAGGAATATGGTCTCTAAATGGTCTCATGGCCATGCTAGATCATCATCAACACTTTAAAAAAAGTGAGTCATTAATTTATTGACATGAATTTATTAAATAGAGAATGTGTAATAAGCAATCAATTTAGTGGCATCCCTTTAGCTTCTAAACAGTTGACCTCAACTGTAGAGGGGATACATAGTTTTTAAGAAGATCTGGAAAGTCTTGTAGTTCTCTCTCAGTCATAAATTGAGCATCCAATGGGGGATAATTCTTAAACTTAACTAGATACTTCTATAATACCTTACTTGACCTTAGAGTATTGTCCTGATGGTGTAAAATTCTTTCAAGGACAAGGAACTCTTATGTTTCTTCTATGTCAGTTAAATCTTCCTTGATTGGTTCCATTGGAGGTTCTCCAATATAGGGACGTAGCAAACTTATATGGAAAGCATTATGAATGTTCCAATGACTTGGTAGATCCAAACAAAAAGTCACATCATTTATCTTATCTGTGATCTTGAAAGGGCCATAATAGCGATTAGAGAGCTTAACCACTTTACCCTTTTGACCTTTCTACTTCTTCAAGCGAGCTTTCTCAAACTTAAGAAGAACATATTGTCCCAACTTGAGATCTAACTTATGACGATGCTTATCTGCTTCATATTTATGCTTCTCTTGTGTCCTTTGGATAGAAGCTTTTACTTGAGTGAAAGTTGTATTAATGTCTCTAACAAACTCATTTTCTGCAAAGATATTATCCTTCGTAAGAAGAATGGGTGGTAAATGAGACTTACCATAGATGATCTCAAAGGGTGCCTTACCAGTACTAGAGTGCACCATATTATTGTATGCAAACTCTACTAAAGGCAAATACTTTTTCATTCTCTTTGATTATCAGGGATATAGGATTTCAAAAGGTCCAAAACAGTAGAATTAGCACTTTCACTCTGCCCATCCGTTTGAGGATGATAAGAGGATGAAAACTTTAACTTTGTCCCGAGGTTCTCGAAGAGAGATTGCCAAAAGAGGCTGGTCTCGATCACTTATAATGGACTTAGGCATGCCATGATGCTTGAAAATATGAGCAATGAATAGCTTAGCCACATTATCGGCTTGATTGTCTTTCACATAGATATAAAGTGAGCTTGCTTAACTGAATCTATCAATGATAGTCTAGATTGCATCATTGCCTACTTGTGTGTGAGGAAGCACCATGATAAAGTCCATGGCTATACTTTCCCAAGGCTCATTGGGAATAGGTAATGGCTTCAGTAGACCAGGTGGTTTATGCCTGTCATACTTTGCTTTTTGGCATATCTTGCACTCGCAGACATATCTTTCAATGTTAGCTCTAAGAGTGGGCCAAAAGAAATATCTTTCCAATGCTTGAGTAGTGGGTAGAATACCCCTATGTCCAGCATATGGAGATGCATGTGCTTCATCCATTACCTTGTGTCGCAATAGTAATGCTACACAAATTGCTTAATGATGATACAAATAACCATCTCGAATCGAGTAAGGTGTAATCGACTAACCTGAGCTAAGTTGATCCCATATGAGAAGGTGTAATCGACGAACCTAAGTTAAGCCGATCCCATACGGTTGAGAAGTCGGAATCAGTTACATACATTTTGGGTAAATCCATGAACTTGTTATGGTAAACAGTTGGGATTGCATTCACTCAAGGTCGCCGTGATAGAGCATCTGATACCACATTCTTAGTTCTAGATGTGTGAAGGATTCGAAAATGAAACATAGATAAGAAATTTGCCCAACGCATCTGTTTCTCTGGGAGCTTCTTCTGAGTGAGAAAGTATCTTAGACTTTGGTAATCTGTTTTAATAACAAAATCTACACCAAGTAAATAGTGTTTCCATACTTGAAGAGCATGTACCACCGCCATAAGCTCTTTATCATATACTGGAGCATGTAGCTCATGGTCCTTGAGGCATCGGCTCTCAAATGCTATTGCATGATGCTCTTGGTTAAGCACAGCTCCAATGCAATCCCCAGAAGCATCGCAGTGAACTTCAAAAGGTTTTTGAAGATCCGGAACTATGAGAACTGGTTCTTGAGTCACAAGAAACTTAATTCTTTCAAAGGCTTGTAGTTGCCTTGATCCCCAACAAAAAGGCATTCGCTTCTTAGTAAGGTCATGTAGAGGAGATGCAACATACGCAAAACCTCGTATGAACCTCCTATAGTATGAACATAGGCCTAAGAAACTTCTAACTTCATGTACAGACGTAGATGTAGGCCATTCAACAATGGCTCAAATCTTCTCAGGATCCATTCTCACCAAATTGTCAGAAATAATATGGCCTAAGTAATGAATTTCCGAAAGGAAAAATTCACTCTTCTTAGCATTGACCTGTAGTCTATGCTTGCGAAGCTCTTGAAAAACAATAGATATATGTTTTCTATGCTCTTCTTCAACCATGAAAATATTAGAATGTCATCAAAGAAGACACCTGTGAACTTTCAGTGAGGTTTGAAAATTCTCTCCATCATTCGATTGAATGTGGTGGGTGCATTAGTCAAACCAAATGGCATGACTAAGAACTCACATAGTCCAAATGTTGTACAAAAAGCTGTCTTATGAACATCTTCAGGTGCTATCTGTATCTGGTGATAGTCGCTCTTGAGATCAATGCGACTAAAGATACTAGCCCCTTGCAACTTATCCAAGATATCATCTATCCTAGGGATAAGAAAATGATTCTTGATTGTGATCTTGTTCAGAGATCTGTAGTCTATGCACATATGGAAAGAACTATCTTTCTTTTGAACAAGTAAGACTAGAGAGCAGTATGGAGAAGAGCTAGGTTGAACTAACCCTTTTTCCAACAATTTGTTTACTTGTGTTAGGATCTCCTCTTGCTGACTTGCACTTACTCGGTAAGGCGGTTGGTTAGGTGGTGAATTGCCTGTGATAAGATCAATTGTGTGCTTTTCCAAGCGCTTAGGAGGTAACTCTCCTGGGAGTGAATCACTAAAACAATCTTCATATTGTTGAACAAAATCATGTCTAGCTTGATCAATTAAAGAGAGGGGTTCTTTTAAAGTCTAAGACTTAGAAGCATTAGTTGGTATTGTGTGTTCATTAGAGGCACCAAGTGCCCTTGAATCATTAGTTTCTTTTGACTCTCCCAAAAAAATCATGTACGCAGAAATAGCTTTATTCATTTCTTTAGAAATGCTAACATGACTAACCATTGGCACAGGCCAATCTCCAGCATCACCAATGCATACTATGTTTCGACCCTTGAATTGAAATGCAAGGGTCTTCTTAACAAAATCGGGAAGAGGTCTAATCTTGTAATGCCAAGGCATGCCTAAGATAGCATCACAGTTACCTATGGGTGCAAGTAGAAAATCTTCTTGGTCGTGGTAATCCCCAATTCTAAGATTCAACTTCCCTCGAATAGGAGTAGAATTGGTTGTAAGTCCTTCAAATGCCGAACCTGATCCAATTGGTGTTCCTAATCGATCCGATGGAATTTGTAGCCTTTCAACAGTATCTACTGACACAAAATTATCTGTGGATCTTGGATCAAAGAGTATCAAAACTCATTGATTGTTGAGTGTCCCCCAACCCTTTAAGAGTTGTCTTTTCTTCTCATTTGAATGAGTGTTAGCTTGCACATCTAGAATAAAATTTGAGGATGGCGGAGAAGGATCTTTAACCACATTTGCTTCCTTCCTTTTGTGAGGAAAATCAGGCTTCATATGCCCTAACTCACCACAAAGATGTTGAGATATCGAGCTCCACTCGTGATACGCCAGGGTGACCGTTGTGTATTTATGTTACCGACTTGTCAGTTGCAGATGCGGTTGGTACACCGCCCCTGAATAATAGCTACATGATAGCTATCCTTATCTACTCTAGTTCGTGGCTCAGTTAGTATGCCACCTTAGTTAGTTGAGTTTGGTTTGAGACCCATATCTAGGGTTCTTCTATTTTCTTTGTACTAGAGTTCTTTTGGCTTACACAACTAAGAAGAGGAAAACTGTTTTCAGCCTCCACCCTTGTGTGTCTTCCCCCATTGTGCAAGCAAGAAAGCTTCAAGCGAGACTCCTTCCTTCTCTCCCACAATCTTGACATGGTATCAGAGCCTTGTTCGTGGTAAGGAGCTCAAGAAAGCAAGCCAAGCTCGCGGTGGTCTGGTAAGAGGAGCAGTGTTGCTTTCATTTCCTGTTTTGGGAGCAGATCTCTGCAGGTAGCACAGCCGGAAATTGCAGGAGTGCATTGTCTCAGGTTGAGACGCCCTTCGCGGTGAAGCAAGAGGGCAGTATATGCTGCGGGAGAGGGCTTATGCCCTTGGCGACCTTGTTTTTTTGATTTGAGGCCATTTCGGGGCCTGTTTTGCAGACGGAAGTTTTCTGCACGCACTCAAGAAAAGGCTCAGTTATATGCTGTGCGACCACTGTTCTACAGGTCGGTGAAAAGTTACTGTAGAAATTGCATCGTATGCTTGTGCGCAGAGACATTGGGAGTTTCAGAATCATCCTTGGTTCCTGTTTATGCAAAATCGTCACTAGGAAGTGACTGTGTGGTCAAATACCACTTTCGCCAGTTTTGCAGATTTGCCCTTGTGAGGGTGAAGCTGTGTTTTTTGCAGTGACAGAATTTCTTGCAGTATTCTGTAATGGCGTCTGATTCTCTTTCACAGATTGTCACTGAAAAGCTTGACAAGAACAACTTCCAGGCATGGAAGTTTAGAATGACGAATTTCCTTATGGGAAAAGGATATTGGGAATTTGTTGCAGGAAATGAAGAAGAACCAGTTCTTCCTGATGTTCCCAATCAACAACAAATGCAGGCATTTAAAACATGGCATGAGAGAGCCAGGAAAGTTATGTATTGGCTGTCTATCAGTATTTCAGACTCTATGATTGTGCATATTCAGGATGCAAGTACGCCAAAGGAGGCATGGGATACTTTGTCAAAAATGTATAGCACAAATACGCAAGCCAGGAAAATGCAGCTCAAGCAAGAGTTGCATAATGTGCAAAGAGAAAGTATGAGCATCAACGACTACCACATGAAGGTGAAGAAGATTGCAGATGCACTTGCTTCCATTGGGTCGCCAGTGGAAGATGATGATTTAGTTTCCGTGACCTTGAATGGTCTAGGAAAGGATTATGCACAGTTTCGGACATCCATTTCAGTTCGTGAAAGATTTCCTGATTTTGAGGAGCTGATTGCTCTTCTAATTTCTGAGGAGCAAAGAAATGGTGGTGCATCTTCTTCAGGAGGAACTTCAAAAGAAGCTGTCTTCTACTCAAATGCTGGAAGAGGTAGAGGCAGAGGTAGAGGAGGCCGATTTGGAGGCCGTGGTAGAAATCAGAATATGCAGCAAACTCAAGAAAACCAGTCCTATGGAGGAGGACGTGGTAACTCTAGAGGCAGGGGGAGCCAAAGAGGTCGTGGTGGATGGCAAAGAGGTCAAAATGCAAACAGTAATGTTGAATGCTACTACTGTGGTAAAATGGGTCATATGGCTAAAGACTGCTATAAAAAGCAGAATGACATCATGAATGGAAAACTGCAACAAGGGAATTATGCATCTTCTAGCAGACAGGGTGATGACAGAAATGAGCATTTGTTCATGGTGCAGCACATGAACAATTCTGTGACAAGTACAGAAGAAAGCAATGATGTATGGTATGTTGACTCAGGTGCATCAAACCACATGACAGGTCATGCAGAATGGATGGAGGATGCAAGGAAAATGGAAAAACCAGGATTTGTGGAGACTGGTGATGATACTGCACATCCTATTGTGCAGATTGGAAAAATTCCCTTGTCTATGCAGGATGGGAAAAAGAAATACCTGTCCGATGTATTTCATGTCCCGAATATCACCAAGAATCTGGTTTCTGTTGGTCAAATGGTTGAACAGGGCTTGCAGGTCAGATTTAATCCTCATGGATGCTTTGTTGAGGATATGAAAAATAAAGGTCGCTTGATAGCAAAAGGAAAGAAGAAGGGCAGAATGTTTACATTGGATGCAGACATGTCTGAATTGAGTGCAGCAATGTTTGCACATGGGACCGGTGTAGTTGCAGATATTGATATCTGGCATAAACGCATTGGTCATGTTAATGTACAGCGACTTAAATCAATGCAGGCCCAAAATATTGTTGCAGGTTTGCCGAAATTCAAGGTTGCAGAAATGCATAAGGTATGTGAAGCCTGTCAGTTTGGAAAACAGGCAAGGAAACCATTTCCTAGACATGTTCAAGAGAGTGAGAAGCCATTGGATTTAATCCACTCTGATGTGTGGACTACTAAAGCTGCATCTCTTGGAGGCTGTCGTTATTTTGTCACTTTTATTGATGACTATAGCAGAAAAGTTTGGGTGTATTTTATGAAAAAGAAAAGTGAAGTTTTTGGGCATTTCAAAACCCTTAAAGCTATGGCTGAAAAAGAAACAGGTCTGCAAATAAAATGCCTGAGGTCAGATGGAGGGGGAGAGTACCTCTCAAATGAGTTTGCAAAGTTCTTGCAGGAGCATGGCATAAAGCAGCAATATTCATGCAGTTATACCCCGCAACAAAATGGAATTGCAGAAAGGAAAAACAGGCATATTGGAGAGGTATCTCGTGCCATGCTCAATGAAAAAGACTTGCCTGATTTTTATTGGGCTGAAGCAGTTGCTACAGCAGTCTACATAATGAACAGGACTCCCACTGCAGCAATACATGGAATGACTCCAGAGGAGAGGTATACTGGTAGGAAACCAGATATTTCTCATTTGAAAATTTTTGGTTGCATTGCCTATGTACATGTGCCAGATGAGCTGAGATCCAAGTTGGATCCAAAAGCTGAGAAGTGCATCTTTATTGGTTACTCTCTGCAGCAAAAAGGGTATAGATGCTATAACCCTTCTACTCGTAAGTTTACAGTGAGCAGAGATGTTGTTTTTGATGAGATGAGTAGCTGGTATAAACCAGTAAATGTGATTGATGATGTAGATGCACAAAATGGTAATGCTGCACAGAATTCACAGCAGCAGTCACAAAATATTAGTGGACCTGGAGCGTCCTCTAGCAGTGGTTCACATTCTTCGCCATGGACAGGCAGATTGAGATCAGGAGAATCTTCTCAAAGTAATGCAGATAGTGGTATGCAGGTATCACGAAAAGGAAAAGAGAAGGTTGATCAGCCCATGTTTGATGTGAATGCAGGTCACTCTTATGTGGATGGTGAATCCAGTGGCTCAGAACAGAGCATTGATGATGAGTTGGGTATTCCTTCCATTGTTACACCTGGAGTAAGGAAGACCAGGGATGTTTTGAGAGCACCTGGGAGTGAACCCACTTTGCGCAGGTCTACCAGAGTTAGGTATCCTGTGGATAGGCTGAAATATGATGGATTTACAGCCATTCACTATGCATATATGGTCAAGGTGATACAGGAACCAGAACCCACTTCTTTTGAGCAAGCCATGGGAAAAGAAAAATGGGAGAAAGCCATGGATGAAGAAATGGATGCCTTGGAAGCAAATGCTACATGGGAATTGGTACCTTTGCCTAAAGGTAAAAATGCAATTGGCTGTAAGTGGGTTTATAAGGTGAAGCACAATGCAGATGGTTCTGTGAACAGATACAAGGCAAGATTAGTAGTCAAGGGGTATGCACAAACATATGGCATTGACTATGAAGAAACATTCAGTCCGGTTGCAAGGATGGCAACCGTAAGAGCAGTCATTGCTATGGCTGCATCAAAGGGATGGTCTTTACATCAGATGGATGTAAAGAATGCCTTCTTGCATGGTGATTTGCAAGAAGAGGTCTATATGGAGCAGCCACCAGGTTATGTGCATGCTGTTCATCCTGAGTTTGTTTGCAGGTTGAAGAAAGCCTTGTATGGCTTGAAGCAAGCACCTAGAGCATGGTCTGACAAGATAGGACAGTATCTTGTCACTATTGGCTTTCAGATTTCCAAGGCAGATTTCTCACTTTATGTGAGAAAAACAGAGAAAGGTATTATGCTACTTGCCATTTATGTTGATGATTTGATTATGACAGGTGACAGTGATGAAGATATCCTTCATGTGAAAATGCTATTGAAGCAGAAGTTTGAGATGAAGGATTTGGGAGAGCTGCGTTATTTCTTGGGCATTGAGGTGATTAGATCACCAAGTGGGATACAGCTCTTGCAGAGGCAGTATGGATTGGACATGTTGTCCAAATATGGGATGACAGGCTGTAAGCCTATTTCAGTTCCTTTGGAGCAGAATGTGAAGCTGAGCACAGATGCAGGTGAGCTTCTAGAAGACCCTACTATGTACAGACGCATAGTAGGAAGTTTGATTTATATGACTATTACCAGGCCAGATTTGAGTTATGCTGTTGGATTGGTAAGTCAGTTTATGCAGGCTCCAAGGAAACCACATTTGGATGCGGCTAGACGCATACTCAGGTATGTGAAGTCCACATTGCAGTATGGACTATTTTATGAGACTGGGATTCAGATACAGTTGCATGGATATACTGATGCTGATTGGGCTGGTAGTATTTCTGATAGACGATCTACCAGTGGATATGTGTTCTCTTTTGGGAGTGCTGCAGTCACTTGGAGCAGCAAGAAACAGCCTACAGTTGCCTTGTCCAGCACAGAGGCTGAGTACAGGGGTGCAGCAATGGCTGCATGTGAGGTAGCTTGGTTGCATAAGCTACTTTATGATATGCATCAGTCTACAGATGGGCCAGTTGTCATTTATTGTGACAACATGAGTAGTATACACTTGGCAAATAACCCAGTCTATCATGCTAGAACAAAGCACATTGAGGTGCATTATCACTATGTGCGGGAGAGGGTTTTACTAGGTCTTATTGATCTAGTTTATGTCAGCACAGAGGATCAGGTAGCTGACATATTCACGAAGGCATTGGGCGCAGAGAAGCTGCGCAAGTTCAGAGACCTGCTTGGTGTGCAGGAATTGGGATTGAGCTCGAGGGGGAGTGTTGAGATATCGAGCTCCACTCGTGATACGCCAGGGTGACCGTTGTGTATTTATGTTACCGACTTGTCAGTTGCAGATGCGGTTGGTACACCGCCCCTGAATAATAGCTACATGATAGCTATCCTTATCTACTCTAGTTCGTGGCTCAGTTAGTATGCCACCTTAGTTAGTTGAGTTTGGTTTGAGACCCATATCTAGGGTTCTTCTATTTTCTTTGTACTAGAGTTCTTTTGGCTTACACAACTAAGAAGAGGAAAACTGTTTTCAGCCTCCACCCTTGTGTGTCTTCCCCCATTGTGCAAGCAAGAAAGCTTCAAGCGAGACTCCTTCCTTCTCTCCCACAATCTTGACAAAAGAAAGAACCTTCCTTCCTCTTAGTACTTTTGTATCTCAGAGGGTGAGAGATACTTGCGCTTCTTCTTGTTACCCTCTGGCTTTGAATATTGGTCATGGGTAAAGGTAGGTCTTCTTCGATTAGTCATGTCTCTTGGTTGATCATAGAGCTGCTCTTGTCTAGCTCTATAAAAACTCATCTCCAACTTTCGAGATGTACCAGGTGTATGCAAACTTTCAGCTATGATGGCAAACTCCATCATGCGAGATAAGCTTTCATGTGGATACACCTTCATGGTTCTGTGTAAATGAGGGAGTAGGCCAGCTTCAAACTTCCTTTTCTTCTCTTCATCGCAGATCTCCATGAAAGGAGTAACCTTGAGAAGAGTAGACCAAAACTTTTCCACATAACTAGTGACCTTTTCATGCTCTTTCTGGCCTAGCCAATCCCACTCCTTCTTGATATCATTCTCAAAATCAGGAGGCAAGAACTCAGCATAAAACTTCTTCTTGAACTTTTCCCAAGTCATAGGTTTCCTTCCCTCCAAAATGAGAGTCAACCACCAATTGCTAGCGATGTCTTTCAAGTGCATGCCTACATGCCTTAGCTTGGACTTTTCTGAGAAATTACCATCAGAAAAAGCAACTTCAAATTGCCTGACAACGGCTAATGCCTTAGCAGGATCTCCCTTACCGGAGTAAGAGTCAAACTTTATGTCCTTATCCCCAGACTTGAAAGTCTTAGTCTTCTTAAGCTTGCTCCTCTTATGGTCCCTCTTTGTCCGTTTGCAGATTGCACGAGACTTAGAACCAAGAGAGTAGAAACTAGAAGATGAGGAGGAGGAGGAGGAGAAACTTGAGTAATCAAGGGAGTAGTTAGTTGCTAAGGGAGATGACTCCCTCCTTATCCGCCTCACTGGAGGTGAGGTCTTTTTACTCTTCTTGACCCAAGAATCCTTCTTTCTTCTAGGAAGCTTCTCAGCAATTGGATGCTTTGCATCTTCACCATCAGTTGGTGCAATGGTGTTTCCTCCAGTATCACCATATTTTGGAGGATTCGGTCCTTCATAAGTAGTTTCTTCCCTTACCCTTAAGCTGTCAATCAATTGACGTACTTTGGGAATCTCCAACAAGCTATGATACTTTGTCAATTGAGCCTGTAATTGCTTACTTGTAGGTGCTTCATCAGTTGCCATCTTTATCTTCTTCTTGCAAGGATCACCTTTACTTTGAGAAAAGCAAAGAGATGCTCTAATACCACTATTATGAATACGAGATACATGCTTGACTTTATTATATACTTAAAATATATATGGCGAATATTATGTTGGCACAGAGGGAGAATAGATGAGAGAAAAGAAAGATGTAGAGAGAGAGGTAGAGAAATCGGCAACACACTAGGGACTGGAAGATGGGCCAGTCCCCCCCCCCCCTTGAAACAAGATCACGGTTCCTTGCACGATATATAACCGGCTAACACTTGCACAACTTGGAAGTTGGCACCTTTTGATCCTTCTTGAGTCTCCTTCTCTCCTACACAATATGTGTAGGGCTCTCCTCTTGGCGCTTGATTTCAGCAGAGCTTCTGTAGCACTTGATTTCAGCAGGGCTTCTGCAACACTTGCACCTTCTCTTCTCCTCTTGGATACATGCAAAGTAATGCTTCATTCACCTCTCCCTTACACCCAAGGAGAGCCTCATCTTTTATAAGCTTTCAAGAGCTTCTCCTCTTGGAGAGAGAGTTGAGTTGATCTTCATGCAAGTTGTGGTTGTTCCACTCTACAGCACTAACTTCGAGATATCTCTTTGTGCGTTGTTTGGATGAAAAAACGTCCAACACAAACAATAACCCACGCGGCCCATTTTTAGAGATAGTTTTTCTATTGCAAGATATTTTAAAAATGGATTTTCCAAAAAATAGCTTTTTAAACTGTACTCTTAACTTATGGTCCATGCAACCACCTTGAGTCATAGATGAGGAGAGTTCATTAGATTGCCTTGGGCCTCAACCTTAAGATTGATTTCCACACAAAAGCTTGTGTCATTTTAGACCTTAAAGAAAATCACTTCTCTTCTCACTCCCAGAGGATCACGTCTCTCATCTTTCTTAGTGAGAGAATTCCCTCTCTCACCTTTCTTAATGAAAGAAAAGACCTTAAACCTTAACTTCTAGGGGAGAGGATGACCCCAAATGAATGCAATGCTCATTACACACAAGTAAACATTCTCAGGCGTCCCTGGATGCACACATAAATACATATACACAATGCTAATGCACTTCCTCTTCTTAGAACTCAATCCATCTTCATTTATGTGTAACTCCTTGGTTCTTGTGTACACTCTTACACTTGGCAGACACTTCTTTCCCCCTTCATAACTTATACTCTCTGTACCAGATATCCCCATCACAGTGCTCTAATCACCCCATTAAGTGATGAACTAGGAATACTGGTCTCTCAATGATCTCGTGGCCATGCTAGATCATCATCAACACTTAAAGAAAAATGAGTCATTAATTTATTGACATGAATTTATTAAATAGAGAATGTGTAATAAGTAATCAATTTAGTGACACGGCCCATACATACCATGTTATTCATACATATTATGTTATGCATTGAATCCATGTTTCCCTCCAATAACCATGCTACCCTTAGGTGCCATGCTAGTCATTAATACCATGCTTTCCATTATGTGTTTAAGCTGGATAAGTGTCATTGGGGCTCCTAGGGAGAGTGGGGGAGCTTCTGCTACCTGTGGGGGACGTTGTTGTCACTGGGGAATGGATTGCATGGATGATGGGAGAGCTCAAGAGGGGCTCGTCATGACTGTGAGAGGGATTTCCAATCTCAAATGTGAAAGTAGGGGGAATTCCCTTAGCTCTAAGAATACTCTATGGACCATGAAGCAGGTTCAATGGTGGAGGCCATCGTGATTTACACTTGGACTCGTTTGCCTTATCTTGTGTCAAGGTTATGGCTAGCTAGGCTACAAGAGTGTGAAGTATTCTAAGGTTTGTTGAGTCTAAGATTTGGATGCGGCCATTTTCTCGATCAGAAGATCAATTTTGGAGGGCATCTAATGATGACTAGTAACTATGTGGTTGTGCCTTTTCATTAATGAAGCTCATGTTGACAAAGGGTGTGATTGAGCATACTATAAGGGTCCATATCAAGCACCTCCTCCTACATGCCACCATTGTAATCTTGTGCCAAGCCAGGTTCTTCATTCAGTGTCCCTGGAATCTCTAATCTCCCATCGGACCTTACCATGGGCCTTGCTCTTACCTTTTTGCCTTGCCATAGGAGTAGAGTCCACAAGACCCATTATTAGTAAAATGGGCATAACTTCTAATAGAGAACTCCAATGGATGAGACTTTTTATTCAAATCAAAGGGTATGTAGATCTCTTGGAGGTGAGCTATTAATATGTTTAAAAATGATCAAGGAATTCTGCAATTGAATCTCTGTGCCTTGTTTGCATCCTATCCACAATGACCTTAGTGCACAAAAATTGCCATAACTTTTAGACCATAACGTTGTGATTGAAAAGATTTTTTAGTCAAATCAAAGGGGATGATTCCCTCTTTGAGATGAGCTATAGGGTTATCTCCTAGATGCAATATATAATTTATTTCAACAAGCTTTCTGTGACTGTCCTTGAACTCATATAGTGTGACTCAAGGAGGAGTGAGGAGCCTAAGCATCATAGTAACCAACCTATATGCCATAGTGACCATGATCCCAAGCACATTTAGGCATTAGTTTGCTCTATCATCATTGCATATGGAAGTCTCATAGCCATACATCTTGCATTGACTTCATACATGTCAAGTGCCATATATGGACATCTTTATCAATGAAAATGTCTCATATCAAGGGTTATCTCATCAAAAATGGGGTAATCATGGAGTGTACCTACACTTGCATACAAGTATCGCGCTCCGGGTCATTGGGAGGTGGGTAAAGTACCCCCCATGCTAGGTGGTGCACCCCTTCAAGGACTTAAGTGGTAAGGGAGGGTTAACTCTCTTTTGGCTTACCACCTCACCTAGCATCAACCTTTTTCCTCAACCAGAGTATATATTGCACTTTTTTAATTATTCAACTAGCATGAGATACATGTGGAAAAGTAAACATTGGGCATTTTCATGAAATGCAAGAATTGGACACGAGCTTTGATAGAGGGCTTACCTTGGCAGTCTAGTGGCTCTCTAGCTACCACTTACTCTTTTATAATGGCTTATTACTCTCTTGGTATCAATTCAATACACACATGATAGAGAAATTTTAGAGTTACCATTAGCCAATTGGGTAGAGTTGGCATTGTGAATTGGAGTGCAGTTGGAAAGCAAGCAAGCTATTGATTCAATGTGGTCAACATGCATTCAATAAAGGACTCTACTTACAAGGCAATATGCATACTTACATCTCTCCAACAAGAGGACTTAGTTTGGCAATTGGATTATAATGAAATTAAAGGTTTAATAAACATACCTCTTCAATGCTTGAAGTAGATGAATGAAGCATGATCCAACAATGGGCTCAAATCCTCCATTAATTTAGTCTAGGGAAGCAAAACACCTTCAGGGTACAATATTCAAGAATTTGATACTTGCCCTAATGGTGGGGGCTCCCATGCTTGATCCTGTGCTTACTTTTCAAGAGTTGAAAGTTTCAAGTGAAGCTTTCATGGCTGCCCATGAGAAATCCTTGCATGTCAAGCTTCATGTCTTCAATCTTGATCAATGTAGCCAAGAGTGGTTGAAGAAGTGCCTAGGGCTAGGATTCAAGAGATTTTGGATTTGAAAGCTTGGACTGAACTTTAATGGCTGCCGAAAACTATGCACAGTAGTGAACTGGATTTTCAAAGAAGGGGAGCTCAAATGTTGGAGAACAAAGGCCAAGATCTGATCAAGAGGGTAAGGAAGGGTTGCATGAGTCCTAAGCAAGCTCCAAAGAGGGTGGTCAATGCTGGAGATGGAGCTAGGGGAGCCAAGAATAGCAATGCAAAATGCATTGCAATTTTTGGGCTACTTCCTGGGGCCTCCATTGGGTCAATCTTCACCAAAATGGTGCTCCACTTGATGTTGGAGGTGCAAGGGATCAAGTTTAAGTGATGGTTGATGTCCTAGAGGAGGACAAAACAAGATCCTAGGGTTTCTTGCTCTTGGTAGCCATGGCAACTTGCATAGGAAGAGAGAGAGAAGGTCTGAAGCAAAAAGTAATTGGGATTTTTCTCCTCTAATTCCTTAGACTCTAAATTTGGCCTATGATCCCCTAAAAGTTGCATAGACAAGAATGACGACCTGTTAATTAACCCTTTTACCTCCAAATGTGTCAAAAGGTCTAGCCATAACTCTTGCTTGTCTTCAAGAAAGTTGCCACTAACTATAGTACTCCTTGTTGTACCTGTACCTCTACTGTCTGAGTAACTAGAGTTTCCAAAGTTGAAAAGGAAGGTAGATTGGGAAAAGGCAAAGGGAGAAATGAACAAAGCTTGATGCTTTGATACCAATTGTAATGAATGAGGATAAGAGGAGAGAGAGAATGGGTAGAAGAGAGGGAAAGTTTAGGAGAGGAGAGAGAAAGACATGAAAGGAGGGAGAGAGAGGAAGGAAGCCATGGAAGCTAAAGGGGAAGGTGAAGAGTCAATCCTTGATCGTACTTGGATGCCCGAAACTGGGTCTCTTACACCTTCTATACACCGATCAATGTGACTAGGTATCTAAACCCTAGTTCTCCTACACCTCACTCATTACAATACTATGGGCTTTCTAGTGTGTTTCACCAATAAGAAACTCTTGGAAACCAAAGTGAATTGTTCCATGAGTGAATGGGAAGGGTTAAGTACAATACATCCTATGAAAAGATTCATCATTATTTATTTTCCATCCCCTTCATGTTCTTTCTAGACCATTGGGTAGTTTTTATATGTGGCACGGTTAAATGTGTGTTTATAATAACATGTTTACGTTTATGATTGCTTTTATACTTAGAATGTGATGGATTGTCTTATCTTATAAATTTGTCCTTGTAAGAAGTGATTTAGGCCATTAGGATTCCCATAGTAACATGGCTTAACATCTTACAGGATGCCTAAAAACTCACTTGTGGGTGAGGATCCTATGCTCTTATGAGAGCTACATGATTTTGCTTTTTTATTACTCAAGTACTTGATAGGGCAAAATGGCCAAGTAGTAAGTACCATTGTTAATGCAAGCAAAACACCTATAGAGGCTCATGAATCTTAGTGGGGCTTTGAACCAATAAATTCCTTATTGATCATCTCACAAAAGGAGTGCAATCACACAATATAGCCTAACTTTGTGGGTTTTGATGGCTCCATCCTTGGTAAATGATTATCTTCTCTTGCAAGAGAGATGGACTTTGTACCACTCTTATGGGAATGATGGTTTTGTATCTTATTATAAATTAGTATGAATTATTATTTCTCGAAGTATTTCATGTGCTAAAGGCTACATGAACCTTGTGTAACATGTGCTAGAAAAAAGCTATTTCTATATGTCAAATAGTGTGGTAGCATGCTCTACTTAATTAAGTAAAAGAAAATCTGTTGAGGGAAGTGGGAGGCACTCCCAAATGATTGATTACCCATGATATGTAGAACTAATAAGTAGGGTAGCTTTTCTAAACACTAGATGGAGTTGCTAGTGTCTAATCCTCCAATTTTAGTAGGCTAGAGTTCAAAATTGTTTTGAGGGCCATCTATGAGACTATGCCTTATAGTAGAGAGATTGACATTTTACTTCCCCTCATTTCTCACTCTTATTGAATTAAGTGTGCTGTTAGCCCTACTCTCACCTTTGATTGGTTACAAAAAGTGAACTTTCTTAGGTAGCTTTTATTGGTGACCTATCCATGCTTCCCATGTGAAGTAGATCTAGGATTTCCATGCGCAACTAAGTCTAACATTTTCCAAGGAAAAATAGGGTGATGATGTGCATGGATTCAAATTTTGATTAACTACTAAAGAATCCTCTAGATCTATAGAGAAGGCACCTCACACATGGTATTAGAGCAATGGTTAGGGTAGTATATCAATGAATAAAAGAAATTAATGAAAAGTAACAACACTTGTTTGGATGAACTACTATTCGATTACTTCCACTAATCCTAATATGTGCACTAGTATTTGTAAGAGATAGAAGATGAGGAGATTGCTTGGTTGAGGGAGATTTTTTAACTAATGTATCAAGTGGCCTTAAGCGTGGATGACCTTTTGACCATGAAGCTATATCTGGATATTGGAGAAGAAATTCATCCCTTTGAATGTTTTGTAACCCCATCAAGATGAGTGGTATATGAGTGACTTTAGGCCATGAAATAGGTCACACACAAGAATCTACTTAGGTTAAAACTTCCTACTCGTATATGAATTGTGGAGGATTCATTAGGTTGAGTAACTAATGTTAGTTGGAATATATCTTTTTTTTGCATCTTATGATGAATGATTGTTGGAAAGTAACAAAAAACTAGGAGCTAAAACATTATGGATCAAATACTATAGATAGTGCCATGTAAAAGAGTGGTTGTAATGCCAAGAAGGCCTACATTTGGAATTTGATGTTGGGGTTATCGCCAAGAACCTGCAAAATATGTGATCTATCATACTTGAGAGAAACCACTAAAGATATGAGGATGTAGATCCTGATCACTTCCATGAGGGAAGAATTCATAAACTAATGTTTAGATAGATTGGCCTGTAGTCGATAAATTTTGTAAATACTCTTATATTAATAAAGAGAAGCCTTGTTGATTTATGAAAATTTTGAGTACCATTCCCATACTTAGTAATTCAATTTTTTTGATAGGTGAGTGATGAGGTACACCTTATATAGTTGATCTTTGAAATTACATGTGCAACTGCTTGTCGCTTAACTAAATTGGAATTCTAAGAAAGCATTATGAATATCTTGGAAACGATGTGTCTTTGGACTTGCTTGAGTTTAGAGGATTTAATTGAATATCAACTTGGGGAAGGGCTATTCCTCACTTTCATTTGAATGTGAGCTTGTATGAAGATATGGGAATTCAGGTTAAATTATTGAAGTGGCTCAATAAGCTTAAATTAATTAGACTCTATAAGTCTAATACTCTCTACAAGGATAATACAAAGTATATAGATGGAAAGTTTGTAAGAAAAAATAAATGGGTATATGACACCTATACCCAAGTTATTCCACTCAATAGGATTGCTTTTATTGGGTGAGAAAGTTCTAAGAATTATGAACTCCCTAAGTAGCTTGATCTTCCAAAACATTATTGATTTTTGGAGACTAAGGCTAATCTATATTCCTTTGTAATGAAAGAGCTTGATGAGATACACTATTAAACTTTTGTGCTTTCCAATGATAGTAAAGATATGTTTATTCGCGATGAGTGTCCCATGGTCTTTAAGAATGTTGGTCATGTTTATAATCGATCCATGGTATTCAAAGTAATGTATATGGTTGCTTATCAATCTTTGGAAATTGAGTTTTGTGAAATGATGATGATGATCCTTAAGAATTTGTCAAATCCACACTACTATACCCAAATCCAATGGGGATGGTCATAAGGAATGCCATGGAGGATTTCTTATAACTTCTTCATTATCAATCCTACTAAAATAGGAAACCTTCAAGTTGATCTTAGGCAAATCCAGTGCGAAAGAACTAAAGCTAGTTTTTTGCCTTCTTATTTGAAGGACAAAGGACTAACAATACAATTACCATTAATGGGGAAACAATGACCTTACGTGGTTTCGTGTATGATCAAGTCACCTAAGATATACCTTGTGATCTTATAGTAGTACATGGGAGACATGCACAAAATGGCTATATACCCTCATTTACCTATAGCCTATGCAACCTTAGAAGTAGCTTATAAACCCCTTGCTTTTGTAATTGTGCCATTGCATGAAGTCCATGATTGAGAATTGAATATATTCAGACATGTTTTAATGAATCTAGACTCCTCGTGCTTCTCACTCCAACCAGATGCTTCTACAAATTATGCAACTCTAATAACAAATGAGAGGTAAGCAATGTGGGATGTGGAGTTAAAGCTTTGAAGTGTAAGAGGGTTGATAGAGAGAGGAAGGACACAATATATTTTTTGGTGGGTATCCAATTTTCACTTATATGTGATTGTATGGTGTGTACTAGTACAAGAAGTGCTTGCTTGCCCTTTTGGCCATTGGCATTTATCCTAATGAGAAATATAGTTGGCATAAACTTACTAGAAATAAGTAAATCATATCAAATCCTCGATATTATAATACATCAAGTCGATACCTTTTGTGCATTGCACCTTGCACAAATGAGTTATGGTGAATTTCAATTTAAGCAAGTCAATAAGACTATTGTTGAACTCTTTGTATTTGTAGGAAATTATCCTTTTGGCTTAAGTTCCTTCCACATTCATTTTCTCTTTGATAAAATTATATTGTCTTAGTGAATCACCAATTGATGCACTTCATGCTTGTCATAAAGCTTTAAGGCAAAATGGAATAGGCAAGATCATATGCTTTATTGTGCTATGAGCCAATGTATTTGCTATTATATTTTATATGGCCTCGTAACCTTGTTGACTAACCATGGGTATATCACACGCTATTTGAATTTCTTCCACAAACTAACTATTGCTTGATGCCAAGGGTCTCTAGGAATTGTAATTAGGTGTTCGAACATCAAAAATACCTTTTAAAGCACAAACTATAATGCCTCGACTTGGCCTTTAGCATCATCAAAAATGTTTTTAAAAAAGAAGTGTAGAAAATATTAAGGAATATAGTAAATTGAGATGGTCTACTAATGGGATATTATTAACCTTAATGCTTACATGTATCTCTTTCATGGTTTACCTCTCACTGATAGTAACAATGTTGGTAGTAGTTGAAGTTTCCTTTCCTTGTAGCCCATGAGAGTTTTTTTGTGTCTTTGCAACTTTAGTTCTTCAATGTTCATATCCTTCTCCATTTATTCCAAAGCTACTTTCAATCATGCGTTCTCCTCCTCCTAGCATGATTTTCTTTACACCTCCTTTGCCATCACTTGTTTCTTGTGCTATAGATTATATTGTATTTCTTCAATTCTTCTTTGACTTAAGCACTTTATTTTCCTAGTCATGCAAGGCTATTTTATATTCATTTAGAGAATCTGGTGATTGTAATAAAAGTGGATAAGCATTTTATATTAGTGATTGATAACATTGATACATGTAAATATTATCATCTAAATGTTTGTAATAATGTAATAGACCTTGCTCACTATTTCCATCATAGGTGGGCAATGAAGAAACAAAATAAAAAGGTGGATTTAACCTAGTATTAGGGTCATTTGGATCAAGATTGTGACATTTTTATTTCCTTTTGAACAATATTGGAAAGTTTTTGTTACATCTAGGGTATGCTTACTATAAGGGTACTTTAGAATAGCCCTCTGATTGATATTAGAAAGTTATTGTTGCATCTAGGCTATTCTTACTATAAGGAGTCTCTATAATAGCATACTTCTCATCCACATATACATGAAAATCCACTTTTCTCTTATGTTTTGCTTATGTCCCTGACTGATTCCATTAGGAAATGTAAGATAGGAGAGGAAATTTTGTAAATTGATTTTTGTAGTGTAGTATTGGTTTAGAAGGATTGGAGGGTAAAATAGAGCCTTAAAAGTGCTTAGTTGAGCATATAGTATGGTTGGGCACCTTTAATAGAACATACTTTAATGCCCCTGTCAAGTGACAATACATAAGATCTAGTAGTTTATTATCCCATAGATCATACAAGTTTCCTTGTAGATATTTATATCCATGTTTCATAAGTATAAAAGTACGGACCTCTATCTTGATACTCCATGGGTCAATTTGCTCCTAAATTTTAAGGTTCTTAGTTGCTAAATAGTTCATAATGTAGAAGATAATGACCTCCTCATTATTTTCTTTAGAAGGGACAACAAAGTTGCAAGGTTCTTAGCTGCTACATACTTCATAGTGTAGAAGTCAATAGCCTCATCATCATTTTCTTCAGAAGGGACAAGAAAGTTGTCATAAGGTAAGAGACTATCACTAAGTGATCATAATGACCTATATAAGAGGCACCTTTGACCTTCTTGTTAGAGTCTTAACCTTCCTATGGATCCTCAATAAATGGATCCAAAGTGTGGTATAGCCACATCTCCAAATGTGATTTGTTATTATACATTCTCTCTTAAATTGTGAAGTTGCACCATCTAACCAAACATAGCATTTTCTAAAGCTCTAAAGCTAAGCTCTTGATCTCTCAACCAATGATCATGTAAGAAAAAATCATGTTGCACATATAAGGCATCATGGTTTTTATCATCTAAGAAAAAAAAAGTGCTATGGTATTATTTATTGCACTATATGTGATGCAAAGATAAGTGGCCATGACAAAGATAGTGACATGCTTACTATACCACTGCATTGACCGGTAGTGAATGCTTACTATACCAATGCATTGGCTATATCTCATTTCTATCCTCAAAGGAAAAGTTCTCCACGAAGACTATGACATAGAAAACTACCTCATCTAGAAACAAAGAAATGTATTCCTTGAATTGCTATATGCTTGCCACCTAAATATGAAATTCTAAATGACATACAATGTCTTTCACAATACTCATTCTCCTTTCATTTTTTCAAGAATTTTTTATCCACCAGTACCCACTATATTTTCAAGGATCTTGATATTCTTGGTTATATGTTCTAATTAAGCATTTATAGCAATGGAAATTATGATATGAAGGTGAAAGATAGATGATAGACTCCACAAGACATCCATTATTGACAACTCCATCATGACAAACACATAACTTGAAAAGTTGAATATGCAACAAGAAGAATGAAATCAAAAGTTTGGGTATGCATGTGATTTACAACATCTTTAATAAAAATAATATGTTCATGTACAATACAACAATAGGTGTAACAAAGATTAATTTTGGAGACTCAAAACAATTAAGAAGTCTAAATTGAATACTTTTCCTTGAATCTAAGACAAAGTTTAATGTGCAACATAAGGTATGATATTGTTAACAATAAAATTAGCAATAGTTAATTTTGTATTACCAACAATGAAAAGAAGTTAGCACAAGTAAGAACTATATTAAGTAGAAATATTCTATTTGTAAAATAAATATAAAAATAAAAGATAAAGAGGAACCATAAAAACTATTGTGATACCACTATCAAGTGGTTTGGCATCATAAAGGAGTATTGTGGCAATACTAAAAAGTGGTGTAGCAATACTTGAAAGTGATGGTGACAAGAAAGATAGGTGAGTGATACTACAAAAAGGTAGAGAAACAGTAGGAAATGACGCTTGAGAATACTAGTATATGGATACATGAGAGTGGTGGGGTCCTTAGAGTCAACACATTTTGGTGGTGAATACCACTTTTCAATATATAGAAACTAATTAAATTGCATGTTGACCATGTGAGAGTACTCTAAAGCACTTGAAAGTGGTTGGATAACATGGAAACTTTTGTGATACCACTTCACAATGGTGACCAAATATTGAAGAATGTCCATAAGCATGTAGATTTAATGTTTTAAAATGGAGATTAACCATCTAAAAGTGGTAAACAATCATTAGGAAGAGGTGACTAATCTAAAGAATAATGTGATTGACCACTTGTAAGTAATGGCAAACCTCTCGTAAGTGAAAAGCAATGACTTATAAATGATTTGTTACCACTTGGAAGTGGTTAGACAAAGAGATGGCTAATCACCAAGATAATGCGACTAACCACTTTGCATGTGTTGGCAAACCTTTTTCTATGTGAAATGCAACCACTTATGAGTGATTTTCTACCACTTTAAAGTAGTTAGAGGAGGAGATAACCAATCACCAAAATAATGTGATTGACCACTTGTAAGTGGTTGCAAACGTGGTTCTCTACCACCTAGAAGAGGTGAACATCACCTAGAGGCATTAAGTCACCACATGGAAGTTGTAAGTTACTAACTATCTATGGTTGCTTCTTAGTGGTAGTACAAAAAGTAATAGTGGTGGATACAAACAAGTCATCCATCTCCAAAACAAATAATGGGCATAAACAATTGATCTCTCAGTGTACAAGTTTAGGCATAAAAATTTTAGAAGTGGTCTATATTTTGTTAGTGGTGACAAACATTTTGTAAGTGGTAAGAAAACCACTTGAAAGTGGTATGGACCACCTTTCACTGTTATAGAACCACTTTTAAGGCATAGAAAACCACTTGGGGATAGTAGCATTCCATTTTAAAGTGGTAATGCTTCAATTGCAAGTGACAGAGGACAACTTTCCACTAATCGTTCAACATGTATAATGGTAGTGACTCTTGTGATATACTATTGCTTGCCCCAGGTAATGGTACTTCTATTATACCATTCTAGGATTAAGAAATCTTAGACTTGGATGAGTCTATTTTCCATGATCATCATTATTCCATGTCCTTTTGTCCCCAAAACCCCCCTATACTATTAGGATCCACCTTACTTTTTATGGTTGACCCTAGTGGGGGATATCCCTCTCTTTTCACCCTAGTAACTAAGCCTTTCATCCTCCAAGATGGGGTCCAGTGGAGGTGTCATAGAACTCCACCACTCTTCCTAAAGTGCCACATTAGCAATTCAAAATTATTTTTCCCCAAAAAATGACTTTTAAAAGTTTTCACAGGAAATGGATTTTTGAATCTCAAAAGGTTCGCAATCATATTGAAAGTTGAAACACCCATTTTTTATATTTGATTTCATGAGGTTAGTATGGAAGCAATGTTAAAGCATCCAATGATGAAATTATTTCTCATCAACTAAAATCCTCTCTCACAATTTCTATGTCTTATGTCTCCCCCTTGAGAAATTCTCCCTTAGGAAGGCTCTTTTGTGATATTTTTTTTATCTTGCAAATTTATGCTTGCTTAGCAATGATAGAGACAAGTTGGTTCGTTCTGCACAGCTTTAAGGAAATTTTACCTCCGCATTTATCCCAAATGTATCAGTGATTTCTCCATCGATGCTTCAAAAGGGCTTGTTGTTAATGGCATTATGGAGACTTAGTTAACCCTTGATGGTGCATCAAGTCCATGGTTTTCCTTCGAACTATTTTGTAATATACTAAGGCCAATGATAAAGCCTTGGTATATTGTGTTGTACAATCATCCCATTAATAAATCCTCTTGAATTTCTTTATTCTTCATCACACATGCAAGAGTGGGATAGCCTAGAAATGAAAAGTTGAAGAAAATCTAGTCATTAATAAATTTCAATACCAAATATATTCCCCCACATGTATGAGCATGAGTATTAAATTGGGAATTTTGAGTGATGCATGGCTAATGCATAGTCATATCTCTAGTGCATACACTATGAGAGAAAGGAATGATAGAGTAGAAGAAAGAGATATGATGCTCAATTTTTCCCTCCACATGTAAAATGTACGATATTCACCACATAAAGTTCATGTTGTTGGTAAAGTGGCAACTATAATCTATAAAGAGAGTTTTTAACATTTTCCCATGTGTGAGAAGGGGCTCTTTTTCCTCATCTTTCCCTATAGTGTTCAACATCACGAGCTTTTATTCAAGAGGCACCATGCTAGCTAGGTATGTGGTGCCTCCTAGGGGCAAACAACTCCCTACCCCCAATCGGGCCTAGCCAAGTATGTGGTGCCTCTCTGGAAGAAGCTCATGATGTTGTTGTAGTCCACAATGTGGAAATTATAATGGGAATTTGTCTAAAACTACTTTTGTGTGCGTGTGCGTGTGTGTGTGCGTGTGCGTGTGCGTGTGTGTGTGCGTGTGTGTGTGTGTGTGAAACTACGGCACCATTGGAGCATGGCCTTCAACTTTAATCTAGCTTTGTGTGTGTGTGTGTGTGTGTGTGTGTGTGTGTGTGTGTGTGTGTGTGTGTGTGTGTGTGTGTGTGTGTGTGTGTGTGTGTGTGTGTGTGTGTGTGTGTGTGTGTGTGTGTGTGTGTGTGTGTGTGTGTGTGTGTGTGTGTGTGTGTGTGTGTGTGTGTGTGTGTGTGTGTGTGTGTGTGTGTGTGTGTGTGTGTGTGTGTGTGTGTGTGTGTGTGTGTGTGTGTGTGTGTGTGTGTGTGTGTGTGTGTGTGTGTGTGTGTGTGTGTGTGTGTGTGTGTGAAACTATGGCACCATTGGAGCATGGCCTTCAGCTTTAATCTAGCTCTGTGTGTGTGTGTGTGTGTGTGTGTGTGTGTGTGTGTGTGTGTGTGTGTGTGTGTGTGTGTGTGTGTGTGTGTGTGTGTGTGTGTGTGTGTGTGTGTGTGTGTGTGTGTGTGTGTGTGTGTGTGTGTGTGTGTGTGTGTGTGTGTGTGTGTGTGTGTGTGTGTGTGTGTGTGTGTGTGTGTGTGTGTGTGTGTGTGTGTGTGTGTGTGTGTGTGTGTGTGTGTGTGAAACTATGGCACCATTGGAGCATGGCCTTCAACTTTAATCTAGCTCTATATATTAACGTTGTTTGATATTGAAAAAAAACTTTAGATCTCAAAAGAGAATGTAGGAATTGATGAGATCTTAAAAGAGTGTGGTGTTTAGAAACACCAATATAACAATTAAAATGAGTATCATTAACAACACCACCTTTTGCTCTATATAGGTGATTGAGCAAGGTCACTACATGTTATTCTCACGAAAAACAAGTTTACATCCTTCTTCTCATTTACAAATTGGCTTGGAAATGCTATAGGCACAAAAATCCTTGATGTTTGTGAAGATCCCATGAAGATTCAAGATGCACATTTAGCCCTCAATCATGGTTTTCTTCGACTTGCAACAACAAGTACTGTATATTATAATGGGATTGGATCATATTATTATCCACTTTTTGCTAAAACTAGGCATTGTCCTACCCATAAGCTCAAATATGCCTTTTGTAGCTTTGATATTTATGCTTTTGCTGCAATTCCACTTATGAAATGACTACCATCATATTTTAAGCGAATAGCATAGAAAATAGCATGCTAATCACTCAAGTTTCTTATTTTGTGGGTCAATTTCAACAAGTTTAGTTGTTCTATAGATAGTAGTGACACTCTAAACATTGATGCTAGCATTGTTGGATCCTTGCTTCTTGAGTCCACTTCTTTCTTTCTCCCTCTTGCTTGAACACAATCCAGCTTGTTACCATGTATTGGTAAGTGTGAAGACACACAAGATTAGCTTTCCACTTCATATGAATTATCATTAAGCTCTTCTCGTAGAAACTGGGAGGTGAATTGATCTCATTCTTCCATTAGGTCGTCTTGAAACTCTAAAAATAGGCCATGATTCTCTGTTGATTGGAGATTGTCCTAGACGATTAAGTGAAATAATAGACCTAATGTCATCTACATTATTTAGATTTAAAAGGTAGGATAGAAGGTCATTGCACAATACATCGTCAGACCCCCCCTAAAAGCTTTAGCGATATAGATAATTATTTATTGGATTAATACATCCCTTCAAAGGGCTATCATCAATAAGCATGCATTCTTCCTATTACAAATATATTTGCATCGGTACCTAACTCATAACAAAGGCTCAAACATAGCTTTAGTATTAGTCTTATCTAGCCTATACACTTTTCGAGGGTTATGAATGTAGCAATTTTCTTGTCCCCACACCATAAAGGGGTATTATTTATGTGCATGCTTTTCAATACTACTCACATAACTGAAAACATTCTCATGTAGTAGAATGGTTGACCAAATGTCAACATAAAAGTGTTGACAAATTTCATCCAAAAGTGCAAAACACCCCAGCTAAATAGCAACTTTGGTGCAACTAATGTCAATTGGAGCACAATCTATGCATGGATACCTCTTGTCTTCTTTGCTTACAGTAAAACTCCATTAAGATCGAGAACAAGTGCATGTTTCTTTATGATGATTGCATGAGTAATATTTTCTACATATGGTACACGAGTGATAATACTTCAATTTTTCTCTTCTTAAAAATATCAATAATGAATACAATCAAAAGTATCACAAGTTATGGGGTCATATTGTAGTGGTTTCTGTGTGGGTCTAGCCTAATTGTGGCCTAAGTTCCACTTCCCCAAAGGCATAATCATTATCTAAAAGTATCACAATTTTGACTATTTTTCTATTTTTAGTGTACTAAAAAGGAAGTATCAATTTTGCAAAGTAGCCTTTAATAAGCTACTTGGAAAGGTTTAAAGGATTTGTGGTTGTCGGCCTGCTTGTAAATATTCCCAAAAACTCTTGACATACTAATACAAATTCACATTACCAAAAGTATCGCAAGTTATTTTCTTCCCATGCTCAAATATTCATCTATAATAATGTCTCCTAAATTTGATTCCATTTCTCTATTAATGGTGATGATTCAAAAACTAGTCTATCTCCATCTCTCTCGAAAGAATATAAACTTCCTAGAGGCCTACTTTTTTGTGTGTCTGAATGTAAATATTCAACAAGTTGCTCTAATCTTTGCATGCCTGACCCATTATTCTCACTAGGAGCCACACTTACAAACACAAATCTTCCTTAGCATGTTTGTATTTTGCAAACAAGATCATATAAAAAAGGAATGATATTGAAAAAATGGATCATATTGGAAAAAGATGTACCTTCGTTTTCCTTAGAGCCTTCCACCACTTGCTCCCTTCCATGACCTATTTTTCCTCTTTCATTGTCACATATGATGCTTTTTCTGCCCCTTTGCCAATTTCTTATTGTATCTTGTTGGTCGCACAAGTCTTTTGTTGAAGCTCTTCACTGCCTTTATCCTTGTTCTCAATACCCTCTACATCAACTCTCTTTAGAGGCATGTTCTCAATCTCTCTACTTAAACCAGTTGAAGGTTTTGGAGATGCTCATGCAACAAGTTCACAATTGTGTTCCACCTCCCCCACCTCTTCTTCATTAATTCTAGCATCAATATCGTGGCACTCAATTTCTCCACTAGGTGGCACTTGTTGTTCTATTTGAGAGGTATTGTCTCTCTCCTCTCTTTTATTGTCTTTTTTTGTGAGGAAAAATAAAAGTATATTAGGTATTACTTGGAGGAATTACATATTACATTGAGATATCACTTGCTAGTGCTAATAGTAGAATATGCATGTGAGACTCAAACCCAAGTTTGAGAGTCACATGCATGCACTAGGTTTATAGAGATTAGGGTCTTTCAACTCTAGATAGCTAAAGTGTCGATGAATTTCAAAAGAACTAAAGTTGAAGCATTCAAACTCAAGTTTGAGCATCTTGCAAGCATTTGCTTAAGAAGGATTCTAACTCAATATTGAGTCCTACATTGATTGGCATAGTGTTAGTTGTTAGGATATATGGAACAAGAAGAATTAAATTAATGTAATAAGAACCAAAATAAAGCGAGCAAGCCAACTTAACATTCAAAATACTACAAACTTAATTTGACAATCCAGACTTTGAAGAAGATAGATGATGATATTATCTAGCAAGCTTGTTTTGATAAAACCTTCTTCTATTAGCATGAGATGGCACTTTGAAACCTTTTGCAATCATGAATTTTGATGGGTCAAGGGCTTGAAAAGTATCTTTGACCCTTGTATCCCCAGCAATCTCAACATCCCCAACAACCTTGACACTCCCAGCATCCATAGTTTCTATAGTATCCATAGCTCCACCTTGCTCCCTAGCAGCTCTAGTGTGATTGCCACTATCCTCAAATTCATTCTCTACATTCTCATTATCCACATCATCTCTAACCCTTCATTATCATCTGCATCATCTTCATCCTCATCCTCTCCACTTGGATGTTCATCAATCTCAAGATTTTCCAAATCTTGTTTTTCTACTTCATCTAGCTCTATTGTGTGCTTTGCAAGAGCTCCACTTGCACCACACCACTCTTGCAAGGAAGGGTTGCTATCTAAAATGATAGAGCATTTTGATTCTAAAGCCATTGCTTCAAAATCATATTTTCATGATAAGAAAAACTTGTTTGTTTTTGTGGTCTCTCCTCCTAATAATACATTGCATGTAAAGCATGGGATTGTTGTCCCATCCACATCATCTTTGGCAGCAGCAACAATGCCCACATCTCCATATATCATATCATGTTGAGAAAGGTAGAGACAAAGGTCACCTTTGAAGTTTCCACTGACATCATAGATATCCACAAACCACTTCATTGCTTCTTCATTAGTCATTTTGTAATTTTTATCCACCTTGATTATAAGAACAATGCTTTTAATTTTACTCATTGTTTCAAGAGCATCCAATGTAAAGACTTCTCCACATGATTACAAGGTAGCCTTGGAATCCATTCTTATGAATCAAATTTCATTTCTGTGAAAAGAAAGGAGTATTTAAATCTTAACAATATTGGCTATGACAACTCTCTAATTGTATCAAAAATCTCAAAATATACAACTTTAATGGAGGTTACATGTTGTGAGGATTAGGCATGTAGGTTTAGCTAGTATTAATATTTAGCCTCACTTTCTAGTTCTTCCTTTGCACATGAAGATGAGGCTCTAAGTTTGAGCCTCACTTTCTATTTCTACAATAGCATGTAGAGGCAAGGCTCAAACTCATATTGGAGCCTCACTGGCAAGCTCTAGTGTAGCACATGGAGTTGAGGCTCAAACTTAAGCTTTGAGCCTTACTTGCAAAGGGAGATGAGGCCAAACTCAACTTCATGCCTCAATTGGTGTTGCTAGAGCAACAAAAGCACATAAATAAAATGCTCTATGGAGGCTCAGTTTTTGGCTCTACCCTTGACCATGAGTGTGAGACTCAAACTTAAGTTCGAGTGTCACTTGCTACTACTATATAGCATATGAAAATAAGGCTCAACAAGCCACACTCGATAGCTCTGTGGTAGAACATGGAGGTTAGACTAAGCTTAAGCAGAGACATACAAAGGGTAAATTTTGGGAGTGGCCACAATTGCTTTCGGATGCATTATGGGATTATCTCACTAATAGTGCTATGATAGGGTATATGGTAGTAGAGCATGGGCTGAAACCAATCATGCCAACAACTGAAGAAGTGGCTACCACACATGAAATGTCTTACCATAGGAAGAAGGGATGAGCAAGGAAGAACTACTAGCTCTCATTATTCGTCAATTGAAAAGAAGACTAGAAGACATAGAGCTTGCAGTTAACAGATTGTATAACAAGGATAGGTTTAACAAAATCCATGGTCTTAGGTCAAGAGCTAGAGAGGAGAGGTCAAGAGTTATAGAGAATGGAGACTAGATACTTGTGTATGACAACTTGGATAATCAATGCAGTACTATCAAGAAAGTCTCCAAGAGGTAGTTTGGTATGTATATTGTGTTAAATGCTTATCATAATGCCACATACTATCTTTTTGAGTTGGATGGGACTACATTAAAGATATCCATAGCTAGCAAACGAATCAAAATATTTAAGAAAATTTGGCACTTATGAAGAGAACTATGAGACTAAAAACACATAGGATAACATTCTACAAGATGAAGAGCATGACATTATGGATGATGATGAAGACATTGAACTTGTTGAAGAATAAGATATGTGGCACATGCCAAAGAATGTGCAAGTTTAGAGGGGTGGATGTCACATGGTTCCATATCTACGTATTGAAAACTTTTGGGATTACTATCAATTACTAGATTTCATCTCTAAGCTTATGAAACTTGACTCTCATTGGTTTTGCTGAAATTTACTTTCTCTATGATTATATGTCAAGTTGTTTTGATGTTAATCCACACCTTAATGTCCTTATCAAGTGACAAAGCCTTTCCTAGCAATAAATGACCTTACTTATGACCCTAGACAAGCTACATGTGTGATTTATACTATCTTGTATCCAACAAGGTAGCCACCAAAATTTTTAGCAAAAAAACAAGTAGCTCTATAGGGCACCTTCAACAGGACATGCTTTTTGGGCTGGAAATCACTCGAAATAAGTAGGGCATAACTAGATTTCAAAGGAAGGAGACTGTATGTGGTGGACTGATGAAAGATTGATGCATGAGGAAGGACTAATGCAAGAGTCTTTGGACTGTTGTGGACTAATGTATGCAAAGATAATAGGCTATTCACTGCTTGCTCAAGAAGTTCTACCTTGATTTGAGGTGACTATATTGCTTTATGTGTTCTCGATTGAGGGGCTTTTTTGGGAAATTTTGGGCTTTCTCTTCCACCTACTATAGATAATTGAAAGCAAGGGTTTTAGGCAAAAGATAGGGTTCTTTGGAAGTGATCGGTCAGGATATTTTGAAGGATACTGGCCATTTTGGTCTTAGACTATTCTATGCATGTCGAGAGCCATATTTTGGGATAGAAATACATTGTTTTGAACTTGGATTGATATATATCATACAAGAAATCTTTTAGGTTGAATTAAATCATATTTTCTCTAGGCTATAATGGCAAAATTATTGTTTGGAGGTGATTGTATATGCTGTAATGATAAGCTCAAATACAATAAATACAAACTATAGTCAAAATTCTTCAATTTCTTATGTTCTTGTTGCTTCTTGGCTTCATCTTTTGCAAATTTTGTTGTCTTTCTTTCATAAATGCTTCTTACTAGAACCCCATGGTTTTAGGAAGTAAAAAAGTCACATTGAAGAGATATTAGCATGTATCATTGAGGGAGCACCATGTGTCATCAAGAAGTTTAATTAGCTTCTTGTTATCCATTAAAATCATTTGATTGTTTCTTTTTAATTGTCACTTAAGTACCCTTAAAAAGGAATTGTGGTGAAATTATTTAAGGGCATTATTAGCCCTCTTTCTATTTCAAAAAATAGTGAGAAATATATTAGAAATATATTTTCATTATTATGGCCCTCTTTTTGAAAAAAAGATACAAAAAATATATTAGAAACATATTTATATATTTGTTATCTCCCAAATGAGATGTATGAGTTTTTCCCTAAGATATTTCCCTTATCTTAAATCTTAATTTTAGATTGTGCATGTACACTTGAAAATTTATTCCTCTCCAGATAAGGGACCAAAAGAAGTTCTACAAATGTAACAAATTCGATACAATTCACCTGCTGAAAATTGATAGCAACTCTTTAAATTGATTGCTTTGCATGGCCTATGCAACTATTATGTTATATTGGCTATCAAAGTATTGGAAAACAAAATGGAAGAGAATGTAATGATTAATATAGTGAGTTACATTCCTCAAGCCTTTAATACTTGATAATGCATGCCAAGGAATGTCTATCTTGTAATGCATGACATTATATTGATGTATCAAAAACTTGTTGACAATGCAAGCCAAAGAATGTTTATCTTGTAATGCAAGAATTTTTGTTGATGTCTCAAAAACTTGCTAATAATGTGTGCCAAATAATGTTTATCTAGTAATGCAAGACTTTTTATTGACGTCTCAAAAAATTGTTGCCTTGTAGTTCTAATTTACTTACAAAACAATAAGCACATTTTAAATTAATCAAACATGCAAGTATTTGATTCAAGTTGATAATGGAAATTTTTCCTAGGTTGAAAAAAAAATGATTTCAGCAAAGTAATTGGTTATGCATTTGATTCATATGGATAATTGCTATTTTACCTAGATTTAAAAACTAGAAAAAGATTTCTAGAGAAGGTGTAATAGAAAAACATGAATAATAAAAGATATTTCATGATAAGGTTTACTAGTAAACATGAGAGTCCATGAAAGAGTGTAAAAAGACCAAGTGTGACTATATTGGAATGCTCCATTGTTGCGATATATGTTGATCATTGGCAATATCCTTATCTCTTGATTCATTGTCTGTTCATTTAGTTCCATGTATTCTTATCCTTAAAATGTGGGGGTGATGCATTGTTGAGTCCATTTCTTTTGTTTTGTCTGGAGGTAGAGATAGGTCATGTGGTTGATTGTTTGTAGAGTCTGCATTATGAAAAGGCTTTAGTCTAGTCGTGTAGGCTATGGTAACTAAGTTATTTTGGTTCTAATGAGCTTTGCAGGTTGTGTTTGTCATCCTTTTCACCAATGTGTATGTTTCACATTAGCAAAGATTTTGACTCAAGTTTGGGCATTGTAAAAAATTCCATCTCAATAATAGAGAGAGAGAGAGATAATTCAAAAATCATAAAAATTTAAAAAAAATAAAAATCTTTAAACTTTCCTCGTTTTTTCCAATATAAAAATTAGCCCATTTCCTTTAAGTTGTCAACTAGCCCTAATTAAGAGTTTAGATATCAGTACTTGGAATTAAGTGTCTGTGCTCAAAATTTGATGGCTCATATCTAGATTGAATGGGATTAATATTATGGGTTCTATATCTCAAAATATGAGTCAAAAGACTACGTGAAGCATTGTACAAATAGGGATAGCTGTGACCGAAATAATACCACAAAAAATGAAAATGGCTAATGTGGAATCAACATGGATATCTAGGGCCTCAACATCACAAATGGAGATTACCAGGGTGGAATCAATAAGGATCAACATCACAAATGGAGAAGACTAGGATGGAATCAACAAGGATGGCTAGGGTCATCAATATCATAAATGGAGATGCTTGGGGTGAAATCAACATCACAAGTAGACAAGGCAATGTCCCACTCATCATCAAAGAGTTACATGAGAGAGATATACTACCTTCACATTGAGCTTGAGTGTGAGTATGAGTCGCTATCCGAAAAACAAACCATGTCTAATGTCTTCTGCATCTAAAGAATTGTGTGGGTCACAAGAGGAAAGAGAAAAATACACCAATAGGCTGATGGGAAATTATATCCAAAAGATTCTTTAATTGATTCTACACCTTTGTTCAAGGATATTACATGTTGAGCGAGATTTGTTGAAGATGGCTATAATGGCCTCTTAGGATACACACAACATTTGGATGCCATTAACAATGTACATAAGTGAGAAAGAGATTTGTTGGAGAAGGAAAATGCTTCCTTGAGGTTAATATTAGAGCAATGCGAGTACAAACTACAACAAATCAAATAGATTATTTTAGATCTAGAGAAATAAGAGATCAATTGAGGCTTTTTTTAAAAATATGGGGGGCTCACAAATGGTATATGAAAGTCCAAAATATTCAAGATATAAAGTTACGAAGCAAGATACACTTCATGAAGTAAGTAAGTTGCTTCATGCATGTTTCTGTATTTCATAAAGTATTGTGAAGTATTTTATAGTAACTAAACACTTTGATTCCAATGTAGAGATATTCTACAAAACCCAATGAAGAAAAGAATTTGAGGATGGAGGCATCACTTACACAAGTTAAACTGCTTTTCAATAATAAAGCTATCAAAATTATCCTAAATGACCAAAAATATCAAAATATAACCAAAAAAAAGAGATTGAGGCATTCTTAAAAGGAAAACAAGTCAAGCAATACACAAGGCTTGTTAGATGGGGCATGTATATCCAACAAGGGATACATAGCTATTTACAACCCTTCGAGATAAAGGAATCCAAGTTGTGTAGATCAATATTGCCAAATCCAACATTACTCAAAAGAATGTGAAAACAAGTGAATGATAAAGTTTTATAGGTCATAAGAGCTCCATTACATATCGAGGATATGTACTATGGAGAAAAAGAGGCAATGGTTTATAATAAATACAATAATATAATTTATAGCTTCTAGGCCTTACAATCATACTCGGTTCAATTATTTGAGGTAACTCTAGATGAATGTGATGGTGTTCTAAGATTTGTACTTAAGCTTGATGAGTACCAATTTGTGAAGGATACAAAGTTGGAACAAATTACCATCACCCTAATGAACAGACACTTGATCCAACACTTTCAAAAAAAATCCAAAATGATTTAGTGTCTAATCTAAGAATAATACATCTCTTCAGGGAGCTTTGAGATAAGCAATATAATTATCTTGATAGTGTATATATGCTAATGGTGTGGTTGTGTCACATACTTGTAATAATTTGTGTGTATTCTAGGTTATGTTTGCAAATTTTGAAACCCTACATTGGTTTTTTCATAAGATAAGTATACCCCAAATCATTAGAGAACAAATGAACGTGCGAATCTTGGACATGGAAGGGTTTGGAAGATTCAAAGTAGAGTGGCATCCAACCGGTGTGGTTTGAATACCCTAAAGTGCATGTATAATGTCTCGAAAAAGAAGAAAATTCAAAGAGCCCATGCATATATTACATGTGTGCTACAAAGAAAATTGATATAAAGAATTGAAAAAATGCAGCCAATAGGCATCAGATCTAGATTTTAGAGCAATTTTGGATATTCCCTTGTCTAGAGTCCATATTTGTACAATGCATGCTTTGTGAAGAATCATTGAGAAATTAGATTTCTTGTATATACACTTTGCCTTGACAATGTAACCTATGTCTACAAAATCCAAGGCAATTGCATCACTAAAAAGACATTATCAGATCTTCGTCAATATTCATCGTTTAGATTGAGCTTCATCACAAACATAAGCATCCTTCTACCCCATACCAACCATAACATCAGTGTGCCATGGTCGGCCTACAATACTTGGAAATATAGCTTGAGGAGCATCATCTACTTTATTGGCTTTGCATAGTCCAAGAGTAACCATACCCTCAGTGAGACTATCTGGAAGCATTTCTACTTTCTGTGTTCTGTTATACATTTCCAATGCATCATCAAATCTTTGTGCCTTGACGAGAAAGTCTATAATACGATTGTACGTGGAGCTAGCAGGCTCACAACCTAGATCACTCATGGGATCAAACAGTTGCAAAGCCTCCTGAATGTATTCTTGTTGGGTATATTTTTAAATCACCTGCAAGATGCCATTCAACTTGATAGTTCCCAAACCCCTCGATGTGTAAAATTGCTCCATTATTTTGTTGTTGAATAAAAATGGGTATACTAGTGAGGTTATAAAAAGCTTTAAGTACTTCATTGTCCTTCTTTGGTACTTCAAATGCTAGAAGCCATCATATTTCATTCTTTGACTGTAAGTATAAAGGATGGTTTTCATCGATGTTGGGATGGATAAAGACCTAGAGAAGGTTGACTACCAATTGATCAATTGATCATGGTGAGAGAGAGAGCTAGTTTGTGGCAAGTGAAGATGGCTTGAGACCTCGACAAGAAGCTATAAGGAGAAATCGTGTTGAGGTGGGACTAGGAGATTACCTTTGGATCTGAAGAAGACAAAGAGCAAGCTAAACCATACTTAAAGCATATGAGGCTCAAAAGATTCTAAGAGTTGAAGAATGGAATGAATCCAGCCAAAGAAAGACAAAAAAGCCAAGAGAAGCCAAAAGAGAGCCAAGAGAAGAAGTAGGTGACTGAAGAAGAAGACTTCTAGTCAGATGAAGAAGAAAAAGACAAAGAGAATATGAGCTCATTCCAGATCTTGGAGACACCTTGTATGCAACAAGAAAAAGTAGAATACCAATAACCAAGAGCCTACTACTATCGTGAAGACTATTATCAAGAAGGCTACGTCGAAGATCAATACCTCTACAATGAATATCCCCCTGACGAAGATGGATACTACTACCCTGAAGACTACCCCATTGATTACCACCTAGAAGGAGAGTACTTCAACATTGACCACTACCCTAAAGAAACAAAGTGCTACCCTAGAAGAATACCAATTCGAAAGAGTTTAAGAAAAAGAAGAAAAGATAGAGTATTATGTGAAGGGAGAAGGATAAAGAATGGATGTGAGTTCAAAGATAGGAGATATTATGAAGGATTTAGGATACAATAAGAATATAAAGATAGATGGACATGTCAAAATGATGAGCCTTTGTACCATAGACTGCAGCCTAGTTAAAAGAAGAACAAGTCTTAGAAGAGATAGAGTTTGAGAAGGGGGAGGATGTGAGCTCGATCCTGATCTTGGATTACCTCCGCCCATTGAGATTGAGGATGAGGCTAGGATAGCACCCTCCTCCTGTGAGGCATGGGATGCTTTTGATGAAGATGATGAGTAGGAAGTAGATGAGGAGTTAAACTTAGAAGATGAGAATGAAAGGGTGAAAGCACCTTAGGTAGGGTATCCACTACATGGATGAGATAGTAATGCAGAAGAGAAAAAGGAAGAGTTAGAAGAAAAAGAAGAAGAAAATGAGAAACTGAGCTCAGTCCAAATCCTGGAACTACCTCTATCCCACCAACCCAAAGAAGAAGAGAAAGATGAGGGTGAGCTTAGCCTAGATCTTGGAAAACCTTGATCTTGACAAACCCAATCCCAACATCAAACCATATCAACCAAGTTCAATGATAATAGGCTAGAATGAGAGTTGAAGAAGAGAATCATGAAAATATAGGAGGAGATAGAAGAGGATGATAGGAAAGAAGAACAAAGGGACTTATTAGAGAGGGAGCCTTAGACAAGATCAAGGAAAAGATGAGGCAAGAAAAGAGAAGACAAGAGATAGAAGATCAGGTAGAGTTAGCTCTAGGAAGAAGCTAGAAGAGAAAGAAAAGATAGAGCAAGATGAGAAGAAGCGAATAGAAGAAAACAAGAAGAAGAAAGTTAGAAAGAAGAAGGAAGAAGTAGAGAGAGACATAGGAACCAACTTAGAGAAAAGAGTGTGGTAAGCTTGAAAGCCAAAAGAAGAAGTTAAATTGGAAGCTACACAAGACAAGATAGATCTAGGCATCAAGATTAAAGAAGAAAAGATAAAAGATGAGTTAGACTTGGCAAGAAAGAGAAGAAAGGAGAGGAGCAAAAGATAGACCTAGGCAAAGAAGGCCAAAAAGAAGAAGGAAAGCTAGAGAAAGAGAATGAGAAGAAGAAGAAGGCAAAACCAAATGCCAAGAAATGGAAGTAGGATGCTAGAGCCAATATGATAGATGATAATGAGGATGTCTCCAAAACCCCCCAAGCTAAGCCCATGGCTAAGAATGAAGCAAACCTTGCCTTCTATCCGATCAAAGTAGGAACCAAGTGCGCTTTGGAAATAGAGTCATTGGCTATACCTTTGAGCTTGGAGAGGCAAACCCTTATGAGGTTGGATAGAATGAGTCAAAGAATGAAGCCTCAAAGAAGGGAGAGGGAATGCTCACAATATGGTCTAACCAAGGTGACTTAGTGCCATAAAAGGGAACCTTACTAATTGAGCCTTGGAGAACTCTCCAACTCACTCTTAAGGTGCATGTCTTTGAACTATGGAACCCGTTGGGAACCATACTCAATGTTGACAAAGATAGAGATGTTAGTATTCAAGCCGCAAGCAATGCAAGGAGTTGTCATCTTGATCCTATATATCCATGACATGCCAAGCACTCCAAACATGGGTGTCACTCCAAGTACTTCAATGATACCTCTACTTTTGCAATCCCTAATCCATTCTAAGTGTAATGACTTAGTCCATATCCCCCAAATAATTTCAACTATAAATGAGACTAAGAAGAGCCAAAGAGATGCCATGCATCAAGATCACACCTTTGGTGAAAAAACAAGTTGAATCAACCAATTTTTCCAAGTTCAAGGCGGCAAGCAAGCAAGATCCAATGAAGAGACCAAGAAACATAGCCGAAGCACTTGACTTTGCGATGAGGGTAAAGCATCTTGGCAAGAAAACCAAGAGACCAATTCCCTAAGGCCCAAGACAAAGGCAAAAAGAAAAGGAGAAACTACACAATGAGCAACCCAATGGATTGCCTCTCTTAAGGCGTGGCACAATATGGTGACAACCAGGCCACCACGTCTTGACCCCAATAGCATGACAACTTGGGATGATGCCTACAAAGCTTGGCATGCAAAGCCATAAGCACCAAGCTAGATAAAGTTAGTACTATGAAGCCTCCACTCCTCAAATGTAATTGAGTTGAGGGTGGGCTAGAATGAGAAAAGAATAAAAGAACTAAGTCTAGATGGGTAGACCTTAGCCAACTTGATAGGAAAAGTTGTGTTAAGACCCCCAAGTTGGAGTGCAACAAACACTAAACAACTTGATAGAAAAGGCTATGTTAAGACCCTTCTAATGAGTCAATTCCTAGACCAATAGACACTGACTAGCTTAATAGAATGAGTTGTGTTAAGACCCCAAAATAAGTCAAGAAAACCACCCTTAGATTGCTAAGGATAGTAATGCATTAAGCAAGGGTGAGTGTAAGGGCTTTGTAAGTATACCATGGCATTGCCTACAAAAACACCTTTATAGGGAGTAATAGTCACTCAAGCTCTACTTGGATTGTGCTTCTACATACAACTCCTTGGGCTTAGTTGTGAGCCCTCACATATGTAGCATCACAAGGGTTAGTCATGAGATGTGCCTCAATGTTGTATCTTTTTATATCATGAATACAAAGGATTCCTTATTGATATATATTGTTTGTATTTCTATTGTGCCATTTCTATGCCGCCTCATGAATAGGTTATGACTTGAAGTCCCTTGAACGTCCATAACCAGAGGGGAGGGGATATTGTACAATGCGAGGGGAGGGGGTTCAAAATCTCAAGGAACCCTCCCCCTCATGTTTTTCGGGTCCAAGGGAGTACCACATAATGCAAGGGAAAGGAGGTCCAAAATCTTGGTGAGCCCTTCCTCCCCCCTCGTGTTGTTTGGGTCTGAGGGGTACCACACAATGGGTTTGAAATTTAGAAGGAACCCCCCCCCCCCCCTTCATGTCGTTCAGGTCCATATAATGTACTACACAATGAGAGTTGAGCAAGGTTCAAGATCTCGATGACCCCCCCATTGTTCGGGTTCCCTCCCCTTGCATAATGCGGGTTTAGTCTCTTTCATCTAATTTTTTCAATTTTTCACCGTTTGGAGCTCTAACATTGTCTTTTCACTTTCTCATACAAATAGCTAGGACAAAGTAAACTGCCAAAATGGTATCATTACAAAGGCCCAAGAGACCCACGATATTAATGAGATCAATGAGACTCGTGAGAGGTACACTAGTATGCATGATGAGAACTATGAGGTACTAGATATGCATGGTCCATCGTTGACATCTTATTACCTCTACGAAGGATGCACCAATAGCAAGACTTGAGTGCCATTCAATTTGAAGAGGAGGATATTCTAGTGCTTACAGACCTCAAGGTCAATAATCGTGTAATGATTCCCATCCTAAGGTATATTCATTAAGTCTTGAAATTTTTTGCATGCTTTTCTTGGTATCAAATGGCTTGAAACTTATTATTTATATAATTTTACAACTTAATTCTTGTAAATCTTTCGTTTAATCAATACAATAGTTTTTATCCTAGACTCCCTACTATCTATGCTCTTGTTATCACAATTATAAGAATAATTATTATATATGTATAACGATTGAATTTATTTTTTATAATTTTTTTATATTATTTAATTACTACATGTTCATAGCTTGTCATGCATAGCTCTGCATATCAAATGGTAGGGACTAATGTGATTTATGTTTGGTGTAATAGATTATCAAATGAATATATTATTTTGTTAAAAAATGCTTATGGTATGCAAGGAATATGGCACTCAAGTAGCTCATAATTATTTTATGGATACATGGTCTTCAACATTATGATTGTATATGCATAAGTGCTAGTGATTATTTAAATACTAATTTATAAAATCCTAGAACTATTATTTTATGCATGTATATTTTGATTAGATTATAAAATCCTAGAAGTATTATTTTATGGATGTATATTTTGATCTGATTATAAAATCCTAAAACCACTATGGAAGAGGAAAACCACTTCAAGGTGGTGTGTGGATTAAAGCATGTTTGAGAGAGAAGGAGAATTGAAGAAAATCACCTTTGAGAAAGTCTATTTCACCTTGGAAAGGATGAAAGAGATTTTTTTTTGTGCTTGAAAATGAGATCCCTTGTATTATAGCTCTGCCCTGCAATCATTTGGGTGATGCTTGATGAGGGATAGGGAGAAGACCTTTGATGCCCTACAATCGTTTGGGTGATGCTTGATGAGGGATAGGGAGAAGACCTTTGATGCATCAAAGGTCTTCTCCCTATCCCTCATCAAGCATCACCCAAATGATTGCAGGGCAGAGCTATAACACAAGGGATCTCAGTTTCAAGCACAAAAAAAAAATCAAAGGTCTTCTCCCTATCCCTCATCAAGCATCACCCAAATGATTGCAGGGCAGAGCTATAACACAAGGGATCTCAGTTTCAAGCACAAAAAAAAAATCTCTTTCACCCTTTCCAAGGTGAAATAGACTTTCTCAAATGTGATTTTCTTCAATTCTCCTTCTCTCTCAGACATGCTTTAATCCACACACCACCTTGAAGTGGTTTTCCTCTTCCATAGTGGTTTTAACAAGGGGAGAGAGAGAGAGAGAGAGAGAGAGAGGTATAACTAACACGTCTATGGTACTCTTATTGCTCTAAGGCTCCAAAATCACCCAAGATTTTTCCTACCCCTTTAGCTATCGACACACATTTCTAACATCATCATTTTGACAATAGTTGCAGCCGTCTTGATAATCATGCTACCATACATGCCAAAAAATCGGCACTATAATGTGCAACAAACAGCACGTTCATTTTAAGCTTTTATAGCTTAAAGTTTATAAGCTTTAATAAGCTTATTGATTTCATTACTTAAGGGCCAAATAGCAAGCTTTTTGGGGGGGAGGGGAGGGGAGGGGAGAGACTATTATATAAATCCCCTTTTTTCCTCTTAATCCCCATTCCTATGTAGGGGCACTAAAGACTTCTTTCCGTACACAATAAGGCATCCTTAACCATTGTTTGTGCTCAAACAAGGGCTGAAAATAACCAATCATGAGGACTCCATCCATATGTAGAGAATTTTGTACTACGAGCTACTTTGAAGGTTGTTTCTAAGTAGATGTCTTCTTTTTCATTCAGGGTCATCTTTGACGAGTTCTTTGTTAAAAACATGAGTAGCCAATTGTCATAAAACTCATGTTCCTTTGCTATCAATTGATTGAAGAATATTTCAAATATTGTTATTGCTTTTGAAGCTTGTCTATATGCCACACTCGTTTGCAAATTTATCCACTTGTTATTCTTCCAAGCATATTATTCCTTGAAGATGACATAGCCTTCGCATACTAAAGAAATGAATGGTAAGTCTCCTCTCCCAAAGATTACTCTTCAACAACAAATTAATCTCCTACATCACAACTTGGATGAGGTTACACATGTCCTTCACAAGCGGGAAGTGCAACAGATTCTATCTATTCAAGACAAAGATGACTACATTGAACATATTCTTTGTGGCATCTTTGAAGCACAAAAAAATCCAAAAGGAGATACGTATTAGCAATAAGTCTTTTCAATTTGCAAAATTTGATGGTAAGAAAGATGACAAGATTATTTTATTATAGTTAAGCTAGATTAATGATTACTTTGATCAAGAATCATTTCTTGAGAAGGATAAGCATAAGCATGCCACAAGTTATCTGTCCAATAAAGCGTCCCTATGGTGGAATGTGCTCCACCAAAGTGTTGATCAACGTATTATATGGGATGCATTCAAAAATCATTTCAAGGATTCTTTCCTACCCCCTCAATTCCAACTTAATGCTCAAATACATTCGGTAAACTTTTCATAGCAAGAAGATGACAATGTAGTTACTTGCACTAAGCGGCTTTGGCAATGACTTCTGTTGTTGTAAATACTAGAAAAAGTTTCAAAAGGTACGCTCTAATGAAAATATAAAGACAAAATTCAATCAAGTATACAAGCTAAACTTCATTCTCTTAAGCCTATCTCTTTATTTAAAACCATTTTCATAATAACAACCTCAATCTATAAAAGCCTTTCCTTCCTTTTCATTCAATTGTTGTTTCATCCAATTCCACACCTAGAGGCATTACGAACCAACAACCTAGAGCACCCAAGGTAAATTTTCAAAATGCAAATCACAATATACAACATAAAAAGCTTAAACTTACTTATTAATGTTGTGGTCATACTGGCCATCTTCATATAAATTGTTGGGTTAAACTACCCAACAACAACAATAATTACAACATCAACAACATGACAACCAACAACAACATCACTACTCAATTATACAACATAGAAGAAGTGTCAAACTATGCTCTTGATTGGACTATCAACTCTCTTCAAAAAGAGGTAACAATTGAAGGTAAGCAAGATGCGCATGTTTCTCTACATGCTTTATTAAAGATACAAGACAATATTCAAGATTCCGATATAGTTATCTTGCATATGAGGTAGCTCACATGATTTTATTTCTAGGAAATTGATTAGAAGACTGCATTTGAAAACCACTCCATCATCGCATTAGGTAAAGTCTGCTCTCCAAGGAATAAGACATAATGGAGCCTGTGAAGTTAAAGGTCTCAAAATAACTAGGGATCCTATTTTAAAAAACGTATAATTTTCTTGTGACTCCTTTATTGTCTTCTGATATCATTCTAAGTATGCCTCCTCACCATTAGTATAACCGAGACATTGACTATCATATTTATTCAATAACCTTTGAATTTCAAGGAGACTGTATCACTTTGCATATCAACAATAACTTGAAGTTATTCCCCTTGATTTCACATATCCAAGTCAAGTGTGCCCTTAGAAAACAAAGAAAATCCTACATGATTTATATTACCAAGGTTGAAAATTTTGAGAATGCACTTCTTACATGCTCACAAGGCATTTTCTAGCTACCTATAAGGGCTGCTTTGTCAATGACTATCCACCTTAGTTGCGACCGTCTTAAGGTGAGTTAGACTACAAGAAGATAGAACTAATTCATCAAGTTTCATGTCCACATAAGGCATCTTATAGACATATCCCACTTCACCAAAAGAAAATATAACGGTAAATCACTAAACTTCTAGACAAGAGTCACATTCATCTTAGCTCATCACCCTTTGGATCACATGTACTTCTTGTAGAAAAGTAAAGTAAGAGGTATTGCATATACATTGACTATAGGATACTTAACAAAGTCACTATAAAAAATCGGTATCCTATATTCCATGTTGATGATTTGCTATATAAATTAAAGGGAGCTTTCAGTTTTAGAAAATTTGGTTTAAAAACTCGATACCATTAAATTAGAATGGACATTATTACATTATTAAAACTACTTTCTATATACAGTTTGCACACTATGAATTTGTTGTAATGCCTTTCAATTTAACAAATACACATGCAACTTTTACTAAGCTTATGACTAAAATTATTATTGATTATCAATATTTTATTATCATGTTTTTTATAATATTTTAATTTTTAGTAAATCAAAAGGCAAACATAAAGAATATTTAAACGTAAGTTTTCGATTAACAAAAAGTCAATCACTTGTATGCTAACCTGCAAAAAGTGTATTCTTTTAAGACCAAATTGAATATCTAGATCATATAGTTTTCGTCCAAGGCATTAGTGTTAATCCAAAGAAAGTACATACTATTAATAAATGGCATGTCTCTCAAAATATGCATGAAGTTTGTTTTTTTCTTGGCTTAGTTGGTTTTTATAGGAAGTTTGTGTAATTTTTTTTTATTGCTTTGTTTCTAACACTTTTACTTCATAAAAATATTGTTTTTCATTGGGAGTCTAGTCAACAAAAATCTTTCAACTCTTTGAAAATATTTCTTGGTTTATACTCCTATCTTGCAATTATCTAATTTTAATCAACCTTTCTTTTTTGTTGTTATTGATATCAATGGATCGAGAATAGGTATTATACTCATGCAAAATGACCATCTCATTGCCTATACACGAGCCGCAAAATTGAAACCATCCGAGTAAAATTATAGCACCTATGATAAAGAACTTTAGTTGTTATCCAATGTTGTAGATATTTAAAAACATTGCCCTATGGATTCAAAAGTTTTAATAAAAACTAATCAACAACCAATAAATCATGTTTTATCTCGATCATTAATTTCTAATAGGCATATTAAATGGGATTTATTTATTTAAAAAATTTATCCTATGATTCAATATCAACCAAGATATGTTAATGTTGTAGCTTGTGCTCTTAGTTGTCGTCCCTATGATCATGTTTCTACTCATCATATCCTTAGTCTTGACAAGATAAAAACTATTTACTTCAATCATATGTCTTCAATAGCAATTTAATTTTTGATTCCATGATTTCTACTTACTCTTCTAATCCTGATTTTTGTAAAAAAATTGGAAAAGATAAGTCGTACAAAGAAGAGAAATGTATAGCCTATTTTTGGGATGTCTTTTGTATTTTGAGAACCAAGAAAATAAAATTAAATACATACATAGGAATGTGCTTACCTATGCATGGGGAAATAATTGTACCCAATTGGTCTCTCGTGCATTTCTCTCTCAACTCTACTCTTTGACAATTAGTTGCCCATGAATTTTCTTCAATTTTTGGCAAAGCTATGATGATTTCTTCCAGGTCTTTTGGTCCAAGAGGGAACATCCATTATGGATGTATGCCCATGGTATAGAGATTGCAACTTATATCTCGTGCAATACCTTGTGATAGCATACCATGAAAGCTAAGGAACTATTTTATATGTTTTTTCTAAAATATTTTAACTTTATGTTTTTATACTTTTGTTATTCTCCTTGCCTTATTCAATATCACCAAAATGAGATATTTTCTAGCCAATTCAACATATGGGTACCATGATAATGTGAAGTTCCTTAAGCTTATAAGAGAGAGGGGGAAGAAAGAGTGTGAGTTACTAACTTTGTTAAATCCGTTGAGAAACTCATCGAAGGCTTTGAGGTTATCACCCAAGATAACAAAATGTGAGAGAATATACATATAGTTACAAAGTACCAAAGCAAGGTGACGACCATAGTTGTGGATGAAGGGTTTGCTACTACAATGTCAATCTTGGATCCAAACCAACAACATAAATTTATTTTTTCTTAAATTAACTTATTATAATGTTAATGATCTTATTGTTAGTCTCATTTTGTACAATTTTGTATAGGGTGACCATATGGCAAATTACACAAATAATGATCTTGTTTTGTTTAGAGCAAAAACAATTGAGAAACTAATCAATTGCTCAACACACAAATGTATTGATACCACCTATCTATGTACCTCTCCCACCTTGTACATTTCCCAAAGAAGCCAAAAGGAAAAAAATCCCATACATTTGGATAATGTGGAGCTAAGTGATGAGATAAGTATAACATTGACCATTTTTGAGAGTTCAAGTATAGAAAGAATGCAAAGATTGTAAATTTGTCACAAGTTTGTATACAAATCAAAAATTAGCTTGTATATAAAATAGTCTTACAATTAAGTACAATCATTAATAATAAGATTCAAATTCGTTTTATATTGCATTTTGTCAATGTTACAACTATTGTATATTCTTATCAAATAGGTTGTGACAAGAGAAAAACTTGTTTTTTTATAATAATATTTCCACATTAAGTACTTTTCTTTTCTTTCGAAGACATGCATATAAGATTTAGCATTATTAACAAATTAAAAAGCATGTATCTTAAACAATACCACAATCTTGGATTACATATTACATTTGCTTTGTAACCGTTGTACTTGAATGAATAAGTGGTAAGATACAAAGTTTTCATTTGCTAGGTATATTCGCACTTAAATGTAAAGATACACTTACCATTACACTAAGCATCGTTAAAAGCTCATCCTCTAATCAAACTTTTAACATCATCATAGGATTTTCAATATCATTTTATTAAATTTGGATCAATTGCTATAATCTTTTCATCTACAATATCATCTCAAATTTTGTGATTTAATCATATATTTACAATCAATTTTTAATACACTTTAAACAAAATTCTACACTTCTTTCATTCAACTTTGACCTAAAAAGCTCATGCATTTCTTTGATGTGACCTAAAAAGCCCATGCATTTCTTTGATGTAATAAAAATTCATGTTTTTCAAATATCATAAAAGAAGTCCAAGACAACATGTAATGTTATGAAAACTGATGTTTTTCAATTATCATAAAAGAAGTCCAAGAAAACATGTAATAATATGCACAAGTCCAAGACAACATGTAATGTTATGAAAACCGATGTTTTTCAAATATCATAAAAGAAGTCCAAGACAACATGTAATGTTATGAAAACTGATATTTTTCAATTATCATAAAGTCCAAGAAAACATGTAATGCTATGAAGACTGAACTTCACGTATGTACTTGTTATATTAGGTCAAGTATCTTTGAAAATCTATATATAAAGAGAGCAAAAAATAAAGAGAGATACTCAGAGCAAAAAATAGAGAGATACTCAGATCTTTGAAATGATGAGAATTAGAGATAAGAAATAGAAATTAGAGAAAAAAAAGAGAAGAATAGAAATTAGAGAGGAGTCTAGAGAAATGAGATGAAAAATGAGAGACAGAGAGAGAGAGAAAAAAAAACACACAGAAGAAAGAAAATTTAGAGAAACTAGAGAAAGAAGGGGGGGAGGTAATAAAGAAACTTGGAGAGAATTTGAGAGGAAAAAATGAGAAATTTAGAGGAAAAAAACAAAAAAGAGATTCAAAAAGAGTAGAGAATTAGAGTGAAATAAAAGAAATTTAAAAACACAAAAATTCAAAGGAGCGACACAAACAGCGTCGACTCGGTAAAAATGTTCAGCTTCTTAAGACATTTTACAGTACACCCACCAGGATTTCAAAGCTACATCCCAAACGAAGGAACGATATTAATTGGCGAGTACTGCAACCGACGACTCTATTTCGAATAGAGCTTATTCAGGACGCCGTCGATTTCTGAAGCTAAAAATAAGATTGACTCGGTCTAAGCTTTTAGAGACTATGCCGTCACGCAGCTCAACGACCGCCAGCGACGCCAGGAAGCTGCTGTCGGGAAGCACCCACCAGGATGACAGTCATACCAAGAATCACCACCAGTGCAACATATAGATGTGTATACGATTGCCGTCCACATATCTTACCCACTTTGGTGGGTGTGCTTGCAATCTTCCTCTTCTCTCCTTCCTGTCAGAAGTGCCTGTTCTCATCTTGATCGCGTGCACAAAGGCTCACTTCCTTGGTACGAGTGTCAAAGGTTAAAACCACATTTTCCTCTGCCAAGTTGCAAACTTACTAGCCCAGGCATTCCTCTGGTACGCTTCTCTATTGGGTTATGGCTTGAGGAATGTGCTCTTGATTGACTTGTCATAATAACTTGACGATTACAGAACCAAATCATCTAAATTTCAATCTCACACTTAAGATGTAAAAGACAAAATCCATAACAGACAGAAACAAGCAGACAAATCAGTTTAGCTTAAATGAGAGCGATTCTCTCAAGCAGGCAGAACCTAAGCTGTGAAAAGCCGGACTCAAGAACTAAGTGGCGTATCGTTAAGACCAAAATCAAGGGACAGTCTTAAGATTAAATGTAGATATTATTCCACGCTCCAGCTCCTGAATGTTGTGTCTAAGGTCGAGCCATTTTTAACAGCCACACCACACCTTAATTTCTAAGGCTGAGAATCCTTCTACACATGTCGTAAGGCATACAGATGTGCATACAAATAAGTTACTAAAAGGGAAAATGCAGTTCGACACGTTACTAATAATGAGTTGTCACCACAAACCATCCCCAAATGCCCAGCAAGACAAGCCATTTAGGAATCAAACTGGAAAAATCCATCACCTTAAACAAGGCATACAAAATGTGTTGTAAATACCAAAATGAAAAATGCAGTCAAACTCCTACTATGGAGTTGAGTAATCATCTAAAAATACCATGATTCCTGTTCTCATTATTTGCACCATTATGAATGAACCGAGCCATTCTCATGTGCGACAATGTATCCGGATCAAAATTTGGAGACCTCAGAGGCAGCTACACTCTGGGTTGTCGTCATTATCATATCCTAAAATTGTTAAGGATCTGTGCTACAGATTATTAGCCGCCGCCACCAGAGCCATAGGTCTTACCGAAAAAGATCAGCTGCAAGCGATCGTAACCAGCCAACACACCAGCACCAGCAATGGCTCGCAGAATATTAGCTCCTGCACCCTTGAACAAGGACTTAGCACCCTCTTTCTGGATAATCTGACGGAAGCAATCAAGTGAGCCTGAGTATTTAACTGCTTCCCCAGATGTCATCATCATACGACGCCTCACTGTATCAATAGGGTAGGAGGCCAGACCAGCACCAGTAGTGATACTCCAGCCAAGCAAAAAGCTTGCCAAAAAGTTATCCTGCACAATCGTGTAAAGAAATGGATGTAACCAAAAGCGGACTAGCTCCAAAAAGACAGGCACATAACATCATTATAAACAAGAGGATTAAGGGCTTGATGCAAAGCTCACACCGAGGAGGCATCATTATAAACAAGAGGATTAAGGGCTTCAGGCAAAGGTCACACCGAGGAGGAAAGCCTACAGGAGATAGGAAACACCACAGAGATAAGGGCTACGTAAGCACATCAAGAAAACTAGCACGACAAGGGATACTACTAAAGATTAAGAACAGTAACAGTGATAAGGACAAAAGTCAACAGTTTTCGGACCGATAGGTAGTGTAAGGTCAACCCAATAACCCCAAAAAATGGGAGTGCATGTAAATGCCAGACATCTTTAACCGCTGTGTTGTAATCTTTACCTGAAGACTGCCAATAAGCACAACTGGCTTCAGAGAGTCGTACATTCCGAAGTATAGACCACGGTATACAATGATTCCAACGCAAGAAATGTTGAATCCACGGTAAAGCCCCGGAAGACCGTCAGACTTCAGAGTCTTCTTGTAGACATCCAAGAGTCCATTGAACTGACGTTCCCCTCCTTTCTTTGCAGCCTTGGCATCATTGGCAAGGCGAGTCCTAGCATAATCGAGGGAATACACAAAAAGGAGGGAAGAAGCACCGGCCGCTCCACCAGAAGCCAGGTTACCAGCAAACCAGGCCCAATAGCCATCCTTGTCCTTCTTAAAGTTAAAGAGCTTCTTAAAGTAGTCCTTAAACGCAAAGTTGAGAGCCTGCAAATAGATTATACAGAAGAAATCAAGCACGTATGAAAAATAGCTTGAACAAATCAGGGTCTTTTAGACGCTGTACACTAAATTGCGGACCTCTCACGAGTTGAAGCAGAGGACAACATGCAATTACCTGGGTAGGGAAGTATCTGATAACATTAGCAGTGTTTCCACGCCACAAGGATATAAAACCTTCCTCCTGGATGGTTCTTGAAAAACAGTTCGCAATCCCCTTGTAAGGTTCCTGAAGCCTTCCTGCCTTGATCATCTCATCTTGATTTTGGATAAGAAGCTTGACACGTTCTATGGGGGCAGCTGCAGTCTTTGAGACAGCTGCAGAGACTCCTCCCATCAAAAAGTCTACGGCAAAGGCATATGGACCCTTCTTCTCCATGGGAGCAGCCACAAACACGGGGTCTGACGCAGCGGCAAGCTGAGAGCAGGCCCTAAAATCCATGGGACGCATGTTTGAGGCCCATGGCTGAGTTATGCGGGTGGATCTAGCAAACCGGGACACTGTTGGAGTGTACAGTTGCGAACTTCTATTATCAGCTAATCTCGCACCAAGGGTGGTGTACCCACACAGCTTTTGCGTAACGGTAGGAGCTCCTGGTTTTTCCGCCATTTCAGTTCACTGCAACTTGAGTACAGACATACACAAAAGTAAGGACTTCAGATTAGGACATAAATTCAAAGAATGAACCTTCGACCTTCATGGCCTACTAAAACAGACCACTTGGGAGAGTAATTCTCAAGCAGTAAGTCCAAGACAGCTTAATTAGAGTTAGATTCCTACGAAAGACAAACAAGTACAGTGCATCGCAAAAAATACCTCACAATACGGCCACACAAACCGCTAATCTGGTAGGGTGCTCTCGTTAGACAAGAAAGCGCTTGCTATAATCTAAAGCAAGCACGTTAAAAATAAGTCACGATCAAACATTCAAAGCATAAGTTTCTTAAACTTGGTCAGATCCGATCTCTGTAGCTACGATGTCTTAACATTTGCAACGGCAAGCTACATGAATCTGTCTGAATCTGTCGTAAATCAGAGCTGCCTACAGATAGCTGAAGCACGTGCGGTGCATGGTGCAGATCAAATACCCGAGAGACAATCGCACCCTGACCACTAACGAGACACAGGACAACCAAAACCTGACAGGGCGGGGAAGAAGCGGGATAGATCCGCGAGGGATTGTGAATCGTCTACTGAAAGGTAACAGATCTGAAAGCCTTAAGCAAGGCATTACACAGACAGAAACGTGAGGCATAAGAGGTGAAACACCCGCAAGTACAGAAGACATATGACAACGAAGGCCAATTTTAAAGCTTTATCAGTTAGGCCTGCACAAAGAAGGAAGAGACAGAGAACGTAAAAAGACCTGCACTGCGTGATGCAAGGCAATGCAGTACGATGGAAACACTGGACCTCACAAGAAAAGGATCCGCGAGTGCGCGAGTCATCCACGTAAGAGCTTCACTAAGTAGCAAACACAAAGCTGCCAGGAACCACGTGATAAACGAAGAAGAAACAACACGAAGGCTCGTCAAGCGACAAGCAAAAAGCAGAAACGAACGACATTACAGCTGAAGGAGCGAAGACATGGAAACATGAAAACATGGAAACAGAACAAAGAAAAAGCACGAGGAATACCTGAAAGAACATGCAGGCGATGGCGTCTGCGGGCAGGTCCGCTGGATCTCTTCCCCCCGCCTGCAGCTACAACAGGGAGAGGCACACAGAGAGATGCGCACAGAACGCAAGGGCAGGCAGAAGAGACCGAGAGAGAGAGAGGGAGAGAGGGAGATAAAGAGCGGAATACCACTCCTTTTTAGGTTTGCCCGATCCCCAATCCCTGACCTTCCCTTCCCTTCCCTTCCCTTCTCACCGTGGTGTAAATGAGCCCTGCGCCCGTTCCTCGTTGTTTCCTCGCGTTTGGCCAGGACCTCCGCGGCTATAATTTAGGCGGGTCCAAAAAGGCTTTTCGGATTCTAGCTTTCCTAAGAATTTTAGGTCATTTTGAATCAACCCCCCCCCCCCCCCAACCCAATGCGGAAATATCTGAGCATTTCAAATTGGTTTTGCACACATCGAGAATGTAGAACGCGCTACGCTTCTACGTGACGCCTCCGAAGAAGTGGTAAGTCCAAATGTTCACCATAACCGTGTGTGGTTCACCTTGACGCTTTCAAAGGGCGTGGTCACCCCCAAGAAAATGCTCTTCTTCTTGATTAATTTCCTGTTTCACTGGCTGGCCTGGCAACCCTGCTAACCGCCTTTCATGAGTGATTCGCATTGTTGCGAACCACAAATGTTATTGTGAGTAAAGTGCATGTGTTTTTTTTTCCTCGCAAACAATAAATCAAACAATACACATAGATGTTTTTTTTTGGTTTTTTAGCTGCTTGAAGCTCTGATGTGGATTCCTAGATACCAAACTTAGGCCATTTATTTGAATCAAACAAGTCATTCCTTTTATAACTTCGTCTTCGCAAAACTTTCAAACAATGCAACCTTTGGACCTTGGAACTGTAAACTTTGAGCGTGGTTGTAATATAAATGCATGTAGTAGGCAAGTTGCCATGGGAGGACAAAGAGGGGAAGGTAGAGAAGTGACAATGTGACAAAGACAAAGAGATGGACTTCCCACATGCCACTAGCGATCCACAAATTAACATGGCAAGGATAGAACACAAGTTGCAACTCAATCAAGTTAGGCTAAATGAAGTGTGTTGAGCCTCCATCGTCGGTAAAAGAGTATTCAAAGCCCTAGTCTCCATCTCTCTTGAGTTGTTTAGCTCAAAGGTATGTTGATTTTGTCAACTCTAGTATATTCTTTTATTTCTTGGGTAGATCTCCTATAGAGGAGGAGTTTCATAGATGGTTTCTCTCGACTCGCCGAGTACGTACATTATTATATTATCACTTCATTGGCAAGGGCTTCTATGTTGCACTTATGGATTCAAAGTGGGAGAGGGATTGGATACTTGGGTCCACTCTTGATTTCTAGGGTAACTTAGTTCATGTATTGTCATGGTCTTCTTCCTTCTCTTCTAATGATGTACTTCAACACAAGTATCTTGTTTGGATTATCTAGTCGACCTCCTTCTTTAGCTTGACAATGAAGTGCATAATTTGGCTTCTATGCTAGGAAAGATTCTCTATCTACCATCTATTACAATGCCTTAGGATACCCTCAAAGCCAAAACGAAGGCTTCTATTCTATTGGAACACAAAAATGAGCCACTAGAAGTATTGGAAGTAGTTGACCCACAAAATGGACTTTTGCATTGAGATATGCTTCTCCCTATTCCCATGTTCATGATATCCCTGTAAAGAGAGTGGGCATTTTACCAATCCATGCCCAAAAAAATACCAAAGAGTTAATACCAATGTTGAGACAAATTAGGAAATTGTTGAAAGATATGACAAATGATGTATGCTATAGATGATATGCTCTATATCCCATAAGCATAGTGAGGAGAGTGGAACAACCCAAAGGCTACATAAGTCTTGTACTTGGTTCTTATTTCAATGTAATGCTACTATATGTTGTCCTTTCAATCATTGTCATGTCCCACTTAAGATTGTGTTTATGAGTCCAAGTACTTAATCTTGGAGCCTAATTCACTTGAGTAATAGTCATTGTCCAAGTACTTAATCTTGGAGCCTAATTCACTTGAGTAACAATCATTGTCTCTTTTCTATATCATCATGGTTCATGTCTATGTATTCTATCCTCCATAGCTAAACCATTCTCAAGATCTGTGTTATTTAACATGGTATCAGAGCCATGGTGAGCATAGTTCCATCTCTGTTCTCTACTTCTTCAGCTCTCCTCAACCTTAGTCTGCTTTAGTTTTAGCTCATGACCCCATCTTTCACTTCATTTTCACACACTCTTTCTTATCTGCCATAGCTATCACCTACCTACCTGCATTGGAGATGTTGGATCTCTTAAACTAGGGCAAATCTCACTAAGACTTCTTCTAAAGACTTTTTTCTCTACTCCTGGAGCTTCTCCCTTGCTACATCACAGTGGAACATTGGCCTCCCTCTTGCCTAGCATTGCAAGAATTCGTGGTCGCTGGTGTTCAGATTGCACTCATACAATCATCACTACACATATAGGCCTTCATTCGTCCTGAGACGATCATAGGGCTTTTGAAACTCAATATCTAAGCTCTCTCCCCATGAAATATTTCCTTGAATGATCACTTCTACATGCTGTTGTAAGGAAAATACTAGTCCCCTACAAAACCCTAATGTAAGAACCCATAGCCATCTTCACTCAAGCTCTTAAAATTATTTGCTTCTCTCATCTGCTTGGTACATTGAAGTCCGTGCCACTTTGATCTACTGTACCATTAATGATTCCCACATCAAATTAGAAAGGAGGGGAAGATTCAAGCTCAACAATAAGATTCAACATCAACATCAAGCTTCAAGCATAGTATCTCTTGATACTCAGATAGTGTCAATTGACACTAATGCTCTTGTCTCCTTTGACATAATCAATTTTAGCTCTCTTATTGGCCATTATAAAAGGATAGACATTGCCCGAGTATCTCATTAACTCATGGTAAGACCTCCTTCTCCCAAAATATTTGAACTTGAACAAATAGTAAAATTTAATGGTGAAGGCTTGCATGCCTAAAAGGAAAAGACCATGTACCACCTCATGAGGAAAGACCTCTCGGATCTCTTTGAAGATGGCATAGGTGATGCAAATGGCAGGAAATAAGATTTAGAAACTGGGATCCTTGCAGTAGCTCCACCAAAAACCAAAGAATGGAATAAGATGAATAACAAGGCTCTAGGCATCATTGCCCAAGGACCAAGTGATGATGTGATGCATCATATATCTAGCATCAAAGATGCTAAAATGGCTTGGGATGAACTTGATAAATTTTTTGGGACTCAAGCTAAAAACTCCAAGGTAAATTTACTCATGCAATTCTACAAGCTGGATGTAAAAGATAGTTATTCTATGACCGTGCACATTAATAAGTTTAAGAGCCTAAAAACTCAACTTGCAACTCTTAAGAAGAACATAGATAAAGATGAAGCTTTATGAATTTTCTGGGACTCAACTTAAAAACTCCACGATAAAATTACTCATGCAATTCTACAAGCTGGATGTAAAAGATAGTTCTTCTATGATCGTGCACATTAATAAATTTACGAGCCTAAAAACTCAACTTGCAACTCTTAAGAAGAACATTGATGAACATGAAGCCATAGCAGTTTTGCTAGCAAGTATAAACAAAGAGCTTTATGAGAACCTTGTATCTACCTTAAGTAATGTTCCAAAATTAACACTTAATGACATTGAGCATTCTCTGCTTGATGAATAAACAAAACATAAAGACAAAGATGCAAAGGGAGCTATCTCAGCATAGAGAGACTGTCTGATGTATACCAAATAAAATTATAGAGCAAAGGGCTGAGGCCGAGGATTCAACTTCGACAACAAAGATCAGGTCACATGTAATTATTGTGGTATACTGAATGTTTCCATAGGAAAAGAGCACAACAAGTGAAAAATGGTAACCATCAAAATCAGTCCACGAATGAAGAAGATGCTTTCGCTATCGACAACAACTCTAACAGATTGTTTTGAAGAAATATTCATTGTATCTTTCCCATAGTGGATCTTGTGTTTTCCTATAATGGATTTTTTTCCCCTTAGTGGATGTTGTTTTGTAAAAACCCTTGCCAAAGATGTATAGTTTCAACCTTTAACTTGACTAGGCTACCTATGAGCTAAGCTCTTGGGCCATGCCATCGTGTAGGGGGGTAAAAGCCATCAAGTGTAGGAACTCATCATTTGAGGGGGGTTGTTGAAAGATGTGACAAATGATGTATACTCTAGGAAGATATGCTTAATATCCCATAAGCACGTTGAGGAGAGTGGAACAATCCAAAGGCTACATAAGCATGTACTTGGTTCTTATTTCAATGCAATGCTATTGTACTTTGTCCTTTCAATCATTGTCATGTCTCACTCAAGATTGTGTTTATGAGTCCAAGCACTTAATCTTGAAACCTAATTCACTCAAGTAATAGTCATTGTCTCTTGTCTATGTCATCATGGTTCATGTCTATGTGTTCTATCCTCCATAGTTAAACCATGCTCAAGATCCGTGTTGTTTAACATAAATTTATTCAAAGAGCTTAGTGATGATACCATGAAACAAAAAAAAAAAGTTACAAATGTGGCTACCAAAGCTCTTGCACGAGATATCATTAGCACCAACAAGACGCCTTTGATCCTGCTGAAGAAGGAAAGAAAGATAAAACTATCCAAGCAATTGAAAAAAAGGGGAGCATGGCAAAACTGAAGAATAGTTAATCAAGCCAACAACCAATAAGGACAAGGATAATAATATGCCATGCAGTGGTAAGGACAAACAAAAAGCCAATAAACCGTTTGGTAGGTTTTTCCTCAAAAATTTGCTAGAAATTTCTATGTTGCTTTGGACGGAGAGACAAGCCCTTGCAAGCCATTGATGATGCTCCACAATGCGTGTAAAACATCTAGAATATTAAATATAGTTTCTTGGAATGTTACAAAGCTTGGTCTAGACACTTGTAAGGAGTTGTGCTAGAACATTGCAAGGAAAAGAAAGCCTAACCTTATTAGACTACATGACGGAATGATAATGATGCATAGAAGCTTGCACTCCATGGCTATGCAAATTTTTCTAACACGTGCTAAAGGGATCACGGGAACACACTCATTATAGCCAAGGAATATCTCAAGCCCTCTCTAAAGTGAAAGCTTGGATTTGAATCTAGAGTAGCAATTTGAGCATTGATGATAGATGAAGAAGAAATTTTGGTTGTCACTACATGTCCTTCAAATGTTTTCTCCACGTGTGCTAGCATCACTTGAAGGACAAAGTTGGGCAAGAAATGGCATTGCTTGTGGGTGATTGGAATATGGCTCCCGATCAAGGCGATTATTCACATGGAGGAGGATGTGCGCTTGTGGAATAAAGATCTACGTGGCATGACTTGGTGTGCGCTTGTGGAATAAAGATCTACGTGGCATGACTTGGTATGCTATCATACGCTTCATGACCTAACCTTCACCAAAGAGAATGGGTCTGATGTTTTTTACACTTGGCACAATAGACACTTAAGCAATACTTGACGAGTAACTAGGTTGGATAGGATTTATGCAAATGCAATGTTTGGTGGATCACCAGGCAATGTAGAATTAAGGATTTGCATGATATCTACACTTTGGATCATGTTCCATCAGTGTGCACTATGAATTGGTCTTGTTGAATCATTCTATGAGTGGATCACTACCAATGCCTCCTTCTCAAAGGATGGGAGATGTGTGAGCACCCTTAAAAAGGTGTGGGCTAATGCTAGGCTAATGATCTTGCTTGTCATTTCAAATGGTTGGCTACTCTAAAGTAAATATTGCTCATGTGAAAAAACATGGTAGAACTTGAGTTGAGGCCCAAAGAAGACCCATTGGAAGTAGTATTGAGTTCAAGGAGAGGCTTCTCCATGCTATTATTATTGATCCTATTGATCGTCACCATCATTACTTGCTATTGCAAATAACTAAGGATTACATTAAATGTAAACAAGTTGATCATGTTCTATTGCTAGCCTTCATCATAGAATAGACATAAATTGAGAGAAAATATGAAATTTAAAGGACAAAGTGCAAGAGAGAGTATAAATCCACAAAACTTGCATGGCACAAGATTCACTACAACATATAGACCCAATAGCGACATTTAAAGCGACGGAATTATTCATGGAAAAAATTACCCCCGTCATTGCTATTCTCGTCGCTATTAGCGTCTCTATTTGTGTCGCTATTAAATCCATAACCTTTTATCGAAATGCGACAAAACTTCATAGGCTCACTTGTTAGGTGGCCAAGAGTCCAAAAAAATTTATTGCGAAAAAAAAAGGTGTACAGACCCCTGGTTTGAAGTTTGGCGTCTAAAGAATCCTTTCGCGCTTCTCTCCTCCTTCTTCTCCTTCACGGGTTTCCTCCTTCTCCTTTGTAGTTGTCCCCTCTCTTTTAGTGGATGCGGTGGCAATGGCGCACACACACACACACACTCTCTCTCTCTCTCTCTCTCTCTCTCTCTCTCTCTCTCTCTCTCTCTCTCTCTCTCAATCTCCATTGTGTTGATCTGTCTCCCTTCTTCTCTCTATATATCTCTTCATCAACAAAAAGAAAGAGAAAAGTAAAGAAAAGAGAAAAACAACGTGAGAAGAGAGAATGTACTTACCTGAAAGCTTGAAGAAAAATCCTTTCGCACTTCTCTCCTTCTTCTTCTTCTCCTTCACGGGTTCCCTCCTTCTTCTTTGCAATTGTCCCCTCTCTTTTTGTGGTGGATTGGTGGTGGTAGCAGCCTCTCTCTCTCTCTCTCTCTCTCTCTCTCTCTCTCTCTCTCTCGTTGATAGCTATTTGCATCGTTATTTAGGTTCACGGCGTCGCTATTAAGTTAGCGACGCAAATAGAGACGCTAATAGCGATGCAACGTCGCTATTTGTGTCGCTATCTAGGTTAGTGAAGCAAATAGCGACGCTAATAGCGACACAAATAGAGATGCTAATATCGACGGTTGCAGAGTAAATTTCCAATGCAAATAGTGACGGTTACAGAGGGGGAAAAATTTAGGTGGCAGGGCTGTATGGGTATATGCACTAAATATTATTGCATAATTCATTTACCAATGTCACCTACACCTAATGTCTAAAAATTGTGTATTAGATTTTCAAAAGAAAAATTGAATCCTTTGATTGCAAAAGCTAGATATAATCAATTCGAAAAGGTATCTCGCAATGAGCTTTTTCATCACTTGCTTAGGCCCAAGAAGAAAAAAAGCTTGTGATTGCAAAAGCTAGATATAATCAATTCAAAAAAGTATTACTCAATGAGCTTTTTTATCACTTGTTAGGCCCAAGAAGAAGAGCTTCACTTCAAGCTTTCATTATAGTCAGGACCCTGAGGTATGAATAAGTCCCATTGATCTTCTGCTCACTCTAGCTTATTCCAAACTTATTCAAGTCTTTTTGCGGGAGCATTTGGACATTTGTAAGAATTATACCATGGTGTTGGAGCCAAAAACACTTATATAGAGAGTGGTAATGTCTCTAAGCTCTACTTCTTCCTTCTTGTTTTTACCTACGTCCAAGTCATCTTCTATCTCTTCTTTCTTGTCTTCACCCTCAATCTCAATGGATGGAGGTATTTTAAGATCAAAAGAATCAAGCTCATCCTCCCCCTTCTCAAACTCCATTTCTTGAGCTCAAACTAGTTGGTGTACTCCAAGTACATCCCTGAAACGAACAAATTTCTCTTTACGAAGTGATTTGGTAAAGATATCTGCTACTTGGTCTTCTGTCTTCACATGAAGTAGATCAATCTGTCCTACAAGTACCATTTCTCTTATGAAATTATAATGAACCTCTATGTGTTTGGATCTAGCATGATAGACAGGGTTGCTAGCCAGCATCCATATACACCTCAGGTTGTGTACATAACCCTCACGCTGCTCCATATATACCTCTTCAAGCAAGTCACCATTCAAGAATGCATTTTTTACATCCATCTGCCATAATTTTCAGCCCCCCTTAGAAGTCGCTAATGTGTATTAGTTAAAATTATCTATCCAATCGATAGTAGATTCTTGCAAATTTTGTTCTGCCATCTGTCCAACCGATAATAGATTCTTGGTAATAGAAGGTACATGTAGTACATCATGTAGGCTCTTCTTTCTGCCATCATAGTTGTAGCAGTCTACCTTCCTACTGGTGGGTCATCCCGCACTCGTGCCCAAAGAAACAGAGGTTGGGGGTGTGAGACAGAGGTTGGGGGTGTGAGAATGAAGGAAACAAAGAAAGTAAGATATGAAAATGAGAAGAAGAATGAACTTTTAACCCATTTAAACCCCAAAACCAGGTTAATGCAACTTCATACGCAGTATCCATTGTGTGATCGTAAATCCATAACCTTTTATCGGAATGCAACAAAACTTTACACGCGCACTCGTTAGGTGGCCAAGAGGTCAACTTTTTTTTTGGGAAAAAAAAGGCATATAGAACCCTAGTTTGAAGTTTGGTGTCTAAAGAATCCTTTCGCGCTTCTCTCCTCCTTCTTCTCCTTCATGGGTTCCCTCCTTCTCCTTTGTAGTTGTCCCCTCTCTTTTAGTAGATGCGATGGCAATGGTAGTGGCAATGGCAGGCTCTCTCTCTCTCTCTCTCTCTCTCTCTCTCTCTCTCTCTCAATCTCCCTTGTGTTGATCAGTCTCCCTTCTTCTCTCTATACATCTCTTCATCAACAAAAAGAAAGAGAGAAGTAAAGAAAAGAGAAAAACAAAGAGAGAAGAGAGAATGCACTTACCTCAAAGCTTGAAGAAGAATCCTTTCGCACTTCTCTCCTTCTTCTTCTTCTCCTTCACGGGTTCCCTCCTTCTTCTTTGCAGTTGTCCCCTCTCTTTTTGTGGTGGATTGGCGATGGTAGCGGCCTCTCTCTCTCTCTCTCTCTCTCTCTCTCTCTCTCAATCTCCCTTGTGCATGTTGATCTCTATCACTTCTTCTCTCTATACACCCTTCATCAACAAAAAGAAAGAGAGAAGTAAAGAAAAGAGAAAAACAAAGAGAGAAGAGATAATGCACTTACCTCAAAGCCTGAAGAAGAATCCCTTCGTACTTCTCTCCTTTTTTTTCTCATTTGCGAGTTCCTTTCTTCTCCTTTACACTTGTCTCCTCCCTCTTCGTGGATGGCGGTGGTGGCCGCGGCCTCTCTCTCTCTCTCTCTCTCTCTCTCTCTCTCTCTTTCTTTTGCTTGTTTATAAACTTGTAAAATGCCATGCTCGGGTTTCGACACTTTTTTATGAAGCCCCTCTCTCTCCCGTTTTTTATTTCTCTCCATCTCTCTCTTCCTTCCCCTCCCTTCTTCTCTCTATTTCTCTCCCTCCTTCCCTCCCCACTCTCACTCAACCCATCTCATTGCAAAGACAATCAAATATAGAAAATAAAAAGCTTAAAAAACAAATATATGAAAGAAATGTCACCCCACCTCTCTTTATCTCTCTCTCCCCCTCTCCCTTTACTTTTCTTTCTTAACCTTCTCTCTCATTCTCTCATTGTTTTCCTATTTCTCTCTCCCTCTCTCTCGCTCTCTATTTTTTCTCTCTATCTCTCTATCTCTTTCTCTCTCTCTCTCTCTCTTCTTTTCACTCTCCTTCCTCTCTTTACCTCACCCTTCTTTTCTACCTCCTCCTCCTCTCTTCCTTCCCTCTCTCTCTCTCTATTTCTCTCCCCCTCTCTTTCTCTCTCTATTTCCCTTTCTTTGTTTCCTCTCTCTTTGTTTCTCCCCCCCTCTCTTGTTGTTTCTCTCACTTATCCTCCTCTCTCCCTCCCTTCATCTCTCATTTCTCTCTTCCTCTTTCTCTTTGTTTCCTTTCTCTCCCTCTTTCTCTCTTCTTCTCCTTCATTCTTCTCCCTCCCTCTCTTTCCATGTATCTCTTTGCAAAGAAAAACAAAAAAAGAAAACAAGAGAACACAAAAATAAAGCAAGAAGAGGCAATGTACCTACCTCAAAGACCTGAAGATGAAACCCTTTGTACCTTCTCTTCGCACCTTCCCTCCCTTCTCCCTTGCCCACTTCTCTTTCTTCTTCGTGTATAGCGGCGACGATGGTGATGAGGTCCCTCTCTCTCTCTCTCTCTCTCTCTCTCTCTCTCTCTCTCTCTCTCTCTCTCTCTCTCTCTCTCTCTCTCCCTCTCTCTCTCTCTCAAAGCTTTAAGCTCTCTCGCTCTCTCTTTCATTCTTTCTTGCAAATGTTTTCTTGGTAAATGTCACGCTCACGTTTTCGAAACTTTTTTCTTAGACTGGCGTCGCTATATGCGTCGCTATTAGTATCTCTATTAGCATCTCTAATAGAATTAGCGACGCTTTTAGCGACACTGTTTTTTTGCGTTGCAAATGGCCGTCGCTATTGCCCCATTCCCTTGTAGTGATTGGATATAAACTCCCTCCATGCATGGGTGAGCATCTCCCCCATGCATGTATTTATAAATATAAATTAAGCATTGTAGGCTTTAAAAATATTATTTGCTTGCAACTATTGTATATTAAATACCTCTATGTCCCATATAAGCATGTGCATGCATTTCAATCATGGCAATATTTTAAAATGGTATAGTAACACACAACTTTGTTTAATAATATAAAAATCCATTCACATATGAATAATGATTAAAAATAGTGGTATTAATATTTTGGAATCATTGCCAAATAAAAGAAAATTTGGAATCTAAATTATAAGTATGAATCATAGCATCAAAGTTTGAATTTTAATAGTGAAGACGTGATTTAAATACACACTTTTGATTTTATCAAAACCAAGCAAATGATGTGATGCAATATTTTCCATTCGCCATGACTCAATGCATCAACAAGCACATTTACATGACTTGGTTGATATTGAATCATTGGATGAAAAATTTGAATGAAATAAGCTCATTTAGTGCATTAGTAAAAAATTAAAGATTGATTCAACAAATGTTTTATGGCTTGTTGATCAGTTTTTAAGAGAACCTTAGACCCCATGAGGTAATGTTTCCAAATAATTATGTATCATAAGTATTGTAGTTTCCTTTAAAAGGTTTCAATCTACAACTCTCATCAGCACAATAGGATGATTATTCTACATTAAAATTGGGCATATACCTAAACTACTAACATCAGCGATGACAAGAAAGAAAGGTGGGGAAAAACTAGGTAATTGAAGAATAGGTACATGGGTGAAAAGATACCTTAGACTATCAAATGACTTTTGTTGACTATGGCCCCAACAAAAAATAATATTCTTTTGTGACAACATAGCCGCGAGTAAAGCAATTAATAAAAAATTTCTAACAATTTTTTTTGTAAAACTTAGCTAATCCTAGAAAATATTGAACTTTGTTCACACTCATACGATTAAGCCAATCTTTTATTGTTTGAATTTTCTTAGGGTCAACAATGATACCTTCAACAGAAACTATATGTCCCGAATATTTAATTTGATTTTGAAAGAATAATTCCTTATCAAGATTTGCATACAAATAATTTTTATGTAGTAGATCAAATAAATGTAAAGATATTTCTTATGCTCCTATTTTGATTTACTAAAAACAAGCATATCATCAAGGAAAATAATTAGGAAGCCTTGATAATCTAAGAAAAATCTATTCATTAGGTGTACAAACATTGTTTGTGTATTAGCGAGACTAAAATGCATAATAATAAATTCATAGTGACCAAACTGTGTCCTAAATGCGGACTTGAATACATAAGCTAAATCCATACAAATTTGGTGATATCTTGCTTTGAGTTCTATCTTACTAACAATTTAGGCTCCACTAGGTTTATCAATCAAATCATCAACTCGTAGAATGGGGTACTAATGTTTAACAGTCGCTTTGCTTAAAGCTCTATAATCAATGCACATTCGATACATTTTATTTTTCTTTTTGATCAACGAGACAGTGCACCAAAAGGATAAGAACTAGGATGAATTAAACCCTTATTTAACAATCCAATTACTTGTCTTTGAATTTCTTCTTAATGCAAAGGACAGTGTCTATTAAGAGCTTTGTGCGATAGAGAAATATGATAAAAAAGTTAAATTTTATGATCTGATTCTCCTCTAGATGGTAGCAACTGAAGTGGATAAGCAACCATAAAATAATTATTATATGAGTCCAATATCTTTTTTTTGTATATGTGACAATGCAGGAGCTTTAGGATTTTCTACTTCAGTTACAAAAATCATGCATGTCTTGTGTTGCTTTTTGAGTGCTCTCTTAGCTTGCATATGACTAATCAAGGGAAACAATTCAATCTTAGGGTTGCTAGTAAAAGAAATGGTTTGTCATTGAAATTCAATCTTAGGGTTGCTAGTAAAAGAAATGGTTTGTCGTTGAAATTCAAAAGTTATCATGTGAGTGTGGTGATCAGTACTAGCAGGATTAAATTGACGTATGAAAGACATACCAAGAATAATGTTCGATGATTGAAGTGGTGCAACTAGGAAATCATATTTTTCTTTATATGTAGTCATAAAAATTGATAAACCTTTGATTGTCCATATTCCATCGTATTATCTAATGTCCTAAAATGCAAATTTAACCTTGTACAATAAAGGATTAGTCTCTAATTGCAATATCCTAACTAACTTTTTCAAAATAAAATCATGGGAACTACCATTGTCATCCAAAATAATAATATATGAGTCATGTACAAAACCTTTTATCTTTAATAAAGTGCATAAAGAAACAGTTATACCTAGTTTTTCTTTAGTTGTTGCTTCTTGATGTAATGCATATGTAGTCCAATCAAGAGCAAAGTTAAGTACCTCCTCAATGTTGTGCAATAGGGTTGTGTTTTGATTGTCGTTGTTGGGTAGAGTTTGAACTCAACCAGCCAATCGATAATGTCCAGGTTTTCCATAATGATGACAAGTAAACTTGGGCTTTTTAATTTAAACATTAAGATGTGCAGTTTGAGGCTTTACCTCATTGTTTGGATTGTTGTTTGCATACATTTGTACATTACTGCTTCTTGGTTGGAAGTTGAAAAGTCAATTACATGGAAAAGAATTAGGGCAATATGGCACAAAATGTTTCTTTGAGTTGCGGTTGTTGTTGAAAGTTCAAGATTAATTGCGAAGCATTTGAGCAATGGATTGAAATTAATTCTCGGCATCATGGGCATAGGAAATACCTTCATGAAGGAAAATGGGTGTTAGAATTTGACAAATTTGGGTAGTGCCTGTGTAATTCGTGTGGTGTGGACACTTTAATAAGTGTCACTTTGTGTGTGTGTGTGTGTGTGTGTGTGTGTGTGTGTGTGTGTGTGTGTGTACTTAGTGTCTTAACATTAGAGATTAGAGTTAGTTAGCTTAACTCTAGCCAATTGGTGAAGGGTTGGTTAGGTCAATAACTTAGGTTGTACCCTCACTTTTTTTCAATTTAGTTCAATATATATGCTCTACTCTCTTGCTTCAATTCACTCATTGTCACTGTCTTGTTTCTCTCTCCTCCATATCTAATTGGTTTTCTCACATTTGGTATCAAAGCATCTCTTGCATGGGTCTTGCTTAACCACTGCCAATTGATGTTGCTCCACTTGTGTTCCTACTCCCATTACCTCTCAACTCCAGAAAGAGTAAGAAGATTATTTGAATTGCATGTTTGCTATTTCAACAAGTCCCCCACCATCCAATGCTACATAATAGAAACCTTGCCAGCTCTAGCTCCACTAGGCTATGCTTGTCCTTGCTACCATATAGTGTCAACTCAAGTTGCAGTGCCTACACCACCAGTACTTGCCTGCCAAACTACGCTAGGTGTACAATCAACACAACATCACCATTGCTCTATCTCTCCTCTATTTGTCACCATGGCTCTTGCAATGCCTACTTAGTAGTACACAAATGCTATGATGGCATTGTTTCTATGCCTTTTTTTAAGCATCCCCACCACTGCTAACACCACCTTTGCAAAGGCACTACCGCCAATTGATTGTGCAATGGTGACTACTGTCGCCTCCATTTCCAAAATCATTATCTCCTCCTTGCGTATAGCTTTGCTCCTACACTACCTTGCCCTACACCACTTCCTCCTACCGCCTTGCACACTACCATCCCCACTACTTTATGCCAACTCCTTGTGCCACTACCTCTAGTCTTTGCCTACTATACCACTTACCAACCTATCTTCTCTGCCATCTCACATCGCTATTAACTTCCACATGTTGCACTCTAATGTTGACTAAGCCACCATCGAATCCCATATGCTTGTCATGCTTCTATAGAGGTGTCCAAAATTGGGGCTTCTGTCTATTTGGCCTCCAATACATGGATTGACACTTGATAACCTAAGATTGCACAATTTCATATCAGTTTGCATGAGAATTTTGGGACTTTTGCTCCTAAGGCTCCAACATGTATCAAGAGGCAAATTCCAATTTTTGTTCACTGTTGGCAGGCCTCCTAATGTGACATTTCTACATAAATTTGAGTTGTAAGGTATAAATTTCTTCACTTTTTTAGATTTTGTGTGAATAAGTTTGGGGCTTTGCCCAACATGCATTCAAAGGCAAGAAACATGTGGTACATCAACATTTAATTGCAATTATAGTTAGATTGAGTAAATTTTTTTGGGAAAATTCAATAAACTTTAGCAAGGCTCGACATTAAGTTGTTGTAAATTAAACTTTTGTGGGCAAGCATTTCAAGGCATGTGTGGTATGATAATGCATTGATGTTATTTGTAGGTTGAGTGTTGATTTGTGTGACATTGGGCACATTTTGGTATATTTGTGATAGTTTGGTACTTGTATCATAATCTCGTGGGGATTTTGGCACTTTGAGGAGGACACTCTATACTTTAGCAATGAAGTATTTAGTTCCTAATTTTTTTACATTATTGATAGCATGGCATGTTAGGAGCATAATGATCAAAGGAGCATCCTTATTTTCCTCGCATAAGAGGATAAACTTGATGGCACAAACTACCCATTGTCCACAACCTTATTGTGGTGAAGGACTTGTAGACTACGTCACAAGTGATATGATGTGACTAGAAGGTATTGCACCTCAACATAACACTTGAGAATAGGTTGATGGTGTTGTTATTGATGCCCTAGTGAGGACCAGAGGAGGTGGGACTTGAAGGATGTACATGCATTTCCCTCAATTACCTTATTAGTGAAAAGGGCAATTATTTTGTACATTTGTTCTTATAGGGCCTCAAAATCTACTTTGGATGTACTTGAGTGCATGTTTGTAGCACACAATGAGGCAAGCATATCCTATATCTGCAAAGAGCTTGCCAATGTGAATATGGATGAGCATGATAACATGACAGATCACCTTACTCATATACAGGATTTGCGTGAGCAGTTGCTTAATGTTGATGAGGTCATTTAGAATGCTAAATTGGTAAACATCAGACTAAACTATCTTCTTGGGTCATATCTTAGTTTCCATGCCTCTTTGATGTTGTCTTTGGGGGGGAGGGGAAGTAGCCCCTTATATTTGTGGAGTTGGAAGGCTTCTTGCTACAAGAGGAACAAACTCAAAAGAATATTGCATTGCATTCAAGTGATGTGGCTATGTTGAATGTTGATGGGGTCATTCAAGTTGTTGCATTGGTAAATATTACATTGAACTCTCATCCTAAGTCATATCATGGTTTCCACACCACTTTGATGTTGTCTTTGGGGGGATGAAGGAGCCCCTTACATTTGTGGAGTTGAAAGGCCTCTTATTGCAATAGAAACAAACTTGGAAGAATGTTGCATTGCATTCAAGTGATGTGGCTATGGTTTCCAAGTACAAAGGCAAAGGAGAAGTCAGACAAAATGTAAAAAATCAATTGAATATTGATGTTCGATAGCCATCAAATAAGGTTACCCGATATTTAAAAAAGTTTAAGAAGAAGGAAAAATGTCATTATTGCAAGAATCAGGTCACTATATCAATGAATGTAAAAAGATATTGACCAATGAGAAAAAGGACTTCAATTTGGTTGTCTAGGAGATGTCAGCACGAGAGCAAATCTACTGATGGTGATGCTTTAGCCAACTTTGTGGAGGAGGACTATGCAATTTTGATTCTTTAATAGCTGATTCAACATTTATTGTTGTTAAAACATAGCACACATGGTATTTTGATAGTGGGGCATCAAAGCACATCATTTCTAGAAAGCGTCTTTTTACCTCTTTGTATTCTGCCCCTATTGGGAAGCATGTTACATGTGCAAACAAGAACTGTTATGATGTGTGTGGCATTAGTATATGTCACAACTCTATAGAAACAGAATTTGTATCCTTTTTCATTAATTTATCTATATAATGATTTATTAAATTTATTTCCTTTGCACTAATTAGATATAAAGAAAAGTGCATTGGAGCTGGCCACTGATGAGTGGTCACAGGTTATGGTGGACCCACACGGTGGGTTAGAGAAAAGATAGTTCACACTTCCACCTATATGACCCGATTGGGCGCCTGTGACTAGAACTCACGCATATCAGGGTTAGACTCGCACACAGAAAGGATTGATGCCTTGAAGTATGGGCTAGATCCACTAGAACAGATAGTTACAATCAACAAGATGGCATGATCATGAAATGCTTGTATAATGTGCATGTGTGGGCTGAAAGCTTGAAATGCACATTTCTTTGCATAGGAAAGTCACATGAAGATTCGGATACCATTTTTGCGATGTACACGGAAAAATCTTTCATATGATACCCATATTGAGGGGGTCCCTAAATTCTAGGAGATCCCTAAATTTTAGGAGGTCCCTAAATTTTAGGAGCCTCGAATTAGCCTAAAAATGCTAGTCCTAAAAAATAGGGATGTCATTCTAAAAATAGTAAGTTCTGTACTCTGACTGTGCTTACTAAATTTGGTTGTTTCTATTCTTGACAGTATTCAACCCAAAAAGGAAGGCCATAAAGAAGAGACAAGTGTCAAGACACTTGTCACACAAGTTTCCAAGTGTCCCACCACTTGTCACATCTCATGACATGTGGCTGGACACTTGTCTTGTGCTACTCCACTTTCCCCTTTTGTACTAGCTCTCCCCTCTCCTATAAATAAGAGCTCGTTTTTCTTCATTGAGCATCATTTTTCTTTGCTGTAAACTCATGTACAGCACCCACAGATAGCCAGAAACTGGCCCCATCCATCCCCATCATCATCCCCCACTTCTCCATTATCAAATTCCTCCATATTCCCTCTTCTATCACTGTTGTTTTACAAGACAGCAAGCCTGTAAATTCATTACAGCACCTCCTTCTTGAGCTCTTTCTTCCATTTTAGCTACAAGAAGCAAGCTCTATCCCTGTACTGCTGATCAACGATGGAGAAAGGCTGAATTCCCCTTTTTCTTCTCTCATACTGTAAATAAATTAGTTCTTATCATTGCATAATAGATAATGCATGTGTGTTTGTACATCTTTGCATGATCTTGTGAGAGTGAGAATTACTTCTTCTCACTCTCAGGTTGATTGTAACTGAGCTCTTCCCTAAGGGACTTGGGTTGAGCAGAAATACATTCCTTCGGGGGGGGGGGGGGGGGGGGTTGCCCATCTTCAACCCTCAATCTTGTCTCCATTACTTTTACATTTTTATGGCTGTAATTTTGTGAGTAATTTTCATTTTGAGCTTAAAGTGTTCATTCTCTTTTCTATTAAATCTCGAAAACAAGCAAATATCATAATTGTTAAGCATACTACGTTGTTCGGGGCGTTTACAGTGGTATCAGAGCTTTGGCTCGGTCCTCACCCCCAACACTGGTAGTGCTTACAACTATAAGTTTGTTTGTTTTCAGCCCTTGCATTGAGTGCGTGAGCATATTTTTTTTTCTTTAGTCTCAATGGATCAATCGAGTGCTATCCTTCAAGCCATTCAAAGTCTTAGAGAGGAGAATCAGCAAATTCGTGAGCAACTTCTCAAACTAGAAAAAGTTGAGAATCCCAAAGAATTCAAGGAAAGAAGCCCATCTACTTCAAGGAGACAAAGCCATACCAATGAAAGGAGCCGATCAAGAAGTCCAACTACTTCTAAGAGGCAGTCCCATTCTACTTCAAGACAAAGAAAGAGATTGCGTCGAAGCTCATCCTCTTCTTCAAAGTCATCTGGCGCCTATTCTGATGGATCCTCTTCTAGTAATGAAGAGTCACACCCTTCTCGTGGAAGACCTCATCATCGTCAAAGGCGTCGACATTCTTCACCCTCATCTCCATCTTCATCCCCATCAAGCACTTCATCATCTTCAACCTCAATATCCAAGCATGGACGAAGGCATAAGAAGAAGAAGAAGACTAAGTCACTATCTCAACTTGAAAAGAAGATCAAGTTCAGTATGTATGATGGTTCCCGAAATCCCGATCTTCTTCTGAAGTTTATTCGTCAATTTCAAATTTTGTATGGTCGTGACAAGTATAAAGAAAAAGAAAAGATTAAGTTTGCAGCTTTACATTTAACCGACTTAGCCCATACTTGGTGGACGGGGTTGGAATATGATCATGCTGCCCCAAAATCATGGCGGTCCTTTGTTCGCCTGATACAAAGCCAATTTCCTCCTGTTCATTTCAAAAGAGATGTAAAAATGGAATGGGATCGGCTTTGGCAAAGGAAAAATGAGTCACTTGGTGACTATACCAAGAGATTTTGGGAGCTACTTTTGAAGGTCCAACATTTCAAGAAGATCAGCAGTTCGGAAAAGCTTAGGAAGTTTCAAGGAGATTTGCATTTTAAACTTCGTACTGCTCTTAATCATTATCATTGTTCTAGTCTCAGGGAACTCATTGACCATGCTGAGACATGGGAAATGGAGCATAATGGCAACAAATCATTCCAAAAGAATGATAAGAAGAGAGTAGCTGATGATGAGGAGTATTCAGCCCCAAATGAAGGACAAAAACAGTGGCAAAAGCAGCCATCAAATCAAAAGAAGATGAAGCCCTATGCACCTCCTAATGCTCCTCAATTTCGCTCCAATCTATACCCACAAGCAAAGCAATTTTCCGAAGAAGAAAAGCAACGCTTCATGAAAGAAGGGAAGTGCTTTAAATGTGGACAAACAGGCCACATAGCGAAGCAATGTCCAAACAAGGGACAAAGCAAGGTTTCTGACAACAAGCCTAAGTCGCCAGTGAAAATCAATGCTATCAGTGATGTAGTTGCAAACACAACTCACACTCCAGAGACGCGCAAATTATTAAAAGCTTGGGGACAGTTGCAAGGTGACACAATGAAGACTGTGATACCCTACATTGGCAAGCTCAAGTTTCAAATTCAAGGCTACAGTGACGAAGATACCTTCTGTATCGGAGACCTTGATGGTTGCGATGTGATTCTTGGCATGCCCTGGAATCATAGAATAGATTCAACCATCTTCTCTCAGAAAAAGAAGGTAGAACTCACCAACAAAGGCAAGAAGTACGAGATCCAAGCTGGAGTTTCTGGAGACACCATACCTATGGTAAGCCATATGCAAGTCTCTAGAGCAATTAAGGATTGTGTTCAATGTTGTCTGCTTTATGTCACTGATGTAAAAGATAATATGAATGCTGAAAACCAAGAGCAACTTCAGCTATTGGAAAAGTATAAAGATTGTTTTTTGGAAGATCTTCCTTATCAGCTTCCCCCAGAAAGTCCAGAAGACCATTATATTGATATTATCCCGGGCAGTTCTCCTCCTAATATAGCACCATACCGTGTGAGCCGTCCTCAACAAGAAGAAATCAGAAAGCAAGTCGAAGACCTACTCAACCGTGGGCTAATTAGGCCAAGTAGCTCACCATTTTGTTCACCGGTTCTTCTTGTTCAAAAGAAAGATGGCACATTCAGGATGTGCATTGATTATCGAGCCCTCAACAAAATCACCGTGAAGAATCGGTTTCCTATTCCCAGAATTGACGACATTTTGGATCGTCTAGGAGGCTCAAAGGTTTTCAGCCGCATTGATTTAAAGAGTGGTTATCATCAAATTAGGGTAATACCACAAGATGTACACAAAACTGCTTTCCGCACTTCATACGGTCTTTATGAATTCTTGGTGGTTCCTTTCGGATTAACCAATGCACCAGCCACCTTTAATCGAATGATGGAGCGCATCTTTAGAGAGTATCGACAATATGTCGGTACTTTCTTTGATGATATTCTTGTCTTTAGCAAGAATGAAGAGGAGCATCATCAACACTTGGAAATTGTTCTACAATTACTACAACAAAATCAACTCTTGGTAAATGGTAAAAAGAGTGAATTTTTCATGCATAAAATAAATTACCTTGGGCATGTCATCTCTTTTGAAGGGATTCAGATGGATCCTGAAAAGATCAGGATAATCCAAGAATAGCCTCATCTTCGTGATGTACATGAGGTGCGATCGTTTCTTGGCTTATGTTCTTATTACCGCCGCTTCATCAAGCATTTTGCACATATGGCTTCTCCACTTCATGACCTTACAAAGAAGAAGATCTCTTTCCAATGGAAGGAAAAATAGAAGGCAGCCTTCACAAGGCTGAAAACAGCTCTTACTTCTGGACATGTTCTTATCATTCCAGATCTGGTAAAACCATTTGTGGTGGAAGCAGATGCTTGCGGTGATTGTATTGGTGCAGTGCTAAATCAAGAAGGCCATGCCGTAGCCTTTGAAAGCCGCCGTCTAAATGATGTGGAGAAAAGGTATGACATTTATGAAAAGGAGCTCTTAGCAGTGGTTCATGCTTTAAAGATATGGAAACATTATCTTTTAGGCAATGAATTCCTTATTAAAACCGATCATCAAAGCTTGAAGTATTTCAAGACTCAAAAGCATTTGCAGGAGAAACATGCAAGATGGGAAAATTTCTTGTCTATGTTTCATTTTCAAATTATGTACACTCCAGGGAAACAAAATGTAGTTGCTGATGCACTTTCTAGAGTGCCTCGCATTGCAACTATTACAGTGGCTCATCATGAAGATTTTCAAACGATGAAGAATACTTATGATGAAGATACTGATTTTGCAGCAATTTGGTCAAATTTACAGCAAGGAGGTTCTCATCCAGATTATTCCATCAAAGATGGTTACCTTCTCATGAACAATCGCCTTTGTGTCACTCTTCCTGTTCGACAAAAGGTGCTTAAAGAAAGTCATGAACCCCCTTATGCAGGGCATAGAGGGAGGGCAGCCACTCTAAGTGCAATTGAGCGCTACTTTTATTGGCCAACATTACGAAAAGATACACATAACTTCATTGAGGCTTGTCTGGTATGCCAAAAATCCAAATATGATAGGCAGAAGATTCCAGGATTGTTGCAACCTCTTCCAGTGCCCAAAGATCTATGGGAATCTATCACAATGGATTTCATCTCAGGTATTCCAAGAACACCTCAAGGTCATGATATGATTTGGGTCATAATTGATAGATTCAGCAAACAATCACATTTTATTCCCTGTCATAAAACATTGAAAACTGCACAAGCTGCAAGACTTTTCATTCAACATATCTTCAGATTACATGGTATGCCTTCTGAGATCATTTCAGATAGAGACTCCAAATTCACAAGTAACTTTTGGCGTGCTTTATTTGAGAATTTGGGAACCACTTTAAAGTTCTCCTCAGCTTTTCATCCTCAAACTGACGGCCAAACAGAGGTGATGAATCTCACTCTTTTGGATATGTTGAAAGCTTATGTTAGTGAACATAAGTCACAATGGGAGAAATATCTTCCATTATTGGAGTTTGCTTACAACAATACAGTGCACTCATCCACAGGGAAAGCTCCAAATGAAATAGTACAGGGTAAAGTGATTCCTCCTCCAATTATTTGCACTAAAGATAAGATTTTTGCTGCTGATGAGTTTGCTTCAGATTTAAAAACAACAATGGATCAAGTTCGAGCCACTATCAAAGTTGCGCAAGAGCGACAAAAGAAGCAAGCAGATAAACGAAGAAGACCTTTGGCTTTTGAAAAAGGTCAATATGTCTTGCTAAAGTTTGATAAAAGCAGGCTCAAACAAGGTTCTGGTCAAAATTCATCTTTTCCAAAGCTCTCCAGTAGATACTTTGGACCCTTCAAAGTGATTGAGAAAATAAATGAAGTTTCTTATCGACTTGAGCTTCCTACTCATTGGAAAATACACAATGCTTTTCATGTAAGTTTGCTAAAACCTTACATAGGACCAGAACCAAAGGAACCCATTACTGAAGATCCCCCAGAAGTTGAAGAAACAGAGCAACTCTTGGAACCTGAAAAGATTTTGTTTCTCAAGGATCGAACCACGAGAAGTGGCCTTGTGACACGAAAATTCTTGCTAAAATTCAAGAATCTACCCACCATAGATGCACAGTGGGTAGATGAAAAATTCATGAAGGATTACCCAAATATTCTACAACAATATCAAGAAGATTTTCAGTTGAGGACAGCTGAATAAAAGCCAGAGGGCTGTTACAACTCTATAGAAACAGAATTTGTATCCTTTTTCATTAATTTATCTATATAATGATTTATTAAATTTATTTCCTTTGCACTAATTAGATATAAAGAAAAGTGCATTGGAGCTGGCCACTGATGAGTGGTCACAGGTTATGGTGGACCCACACGGTGGGTTAGAGAAAAGATAGTTCACACTTCCACCTATATGACCCGATTGGGCGCCTGTGACTAGAACTCACGCATATCAGGGTTAGACTCGCACACAGAAAGGATTGATGCCTTGAAGTGTGGGCTAGATCCACTAGAACAGATAGTTACAATCAACAAGATGGCATGATCATGAAATGCTTGTATAATGTGCATGTGTGGGCTGAAAGCTTGAAATGCACATTTCTTTGCATAGGAAAGTCACATGAAGATTCGGATACCATTTTTGCGATGTACACGGAAAAAGCTTTCATATGATACCCATATTGAGGGGGTCCCTAAATTCTAGGAGATCCCTAAATTTTAGGAGGTCCCTAAATTTTAGGAGCCTCGAATTAGCCTAAAAATGCTAGTCCTAAAAAATAGGGATGTCATTCTAAAAATAGTAAGTTCTGTACTCTGACTGTGCTTACTAAATTTGGTTGTTTCTATTCTTGACAGTATTCAACCCAAAAAGGAAGGCCATAAAGAAGAGACAAGTGTCAAGACACTTGTCACACAAGTTTCCAAGTGTCCCACCACTTGTCACATCTCATGACATGTGGCTGGACACTTGTCTTGTGCTACTCCACTTTCCCCTTTTGTACTAGCTCTTCCCTCTCCTATAAATAAGAGCTCGTTTTTCTTCATTGAGCATCATTTTTCTTTGCTGTAAACTCATGTACAGCACCCACAGATAGCCAGAAACTGGCCCCATCCATCCCCATCATCATCCCCCACTTCTCCATTATCAAATTCCTCCATATTCCCTCTTCTATCACTGCTGTTTTACAAGACAGCAAGCCTGTAAATTCATTACAGCACCTCCTTCTTGAGCTCTTTCTTCCATTTTAGCTACAAGAAGCAAGCTCTATCCCTGTACTGCTGATCAACGATGGAGAAAGGCTGAATTCCCCTTTTTCTTCTCTCATACTGTAAAGAAATCAGTTCTTATCATTGCATAATAGATAATGCATGTGTGTTTGTACATCTTTGCATGATCTTGTGAGAGTGAGAATTACTTCTTCTCACTCTCAGGTTGATTGTAACTGAGCTCTTCCCTAAGGGACTTGGGTTGAGCAGAAATACATTCCTTCGGGGGGGGGTTGCCCATCTTCAACCCTCAATCTTGTCTCCATTACTTTTACATTTTTATGGCTGTAATTTTGTGAGTAATTTTCATTTTCAGCTTAAAGTGTTCATTCTCTTTTCTATTAAATCTCGAAAACAAGCAAATATCATAATTGTTAAGCATACTACGTTGTTTAGGGCGTTTACAGTATAGTCATTGTTACCATTGCATATGATTCTGATTTCATGCTTCTAGATGCCTTGTTTGTTCCTATGATTACAAAGAACTTGTTGTCTATCATTGCTCTTAATAAGCATGGCTTTCAAGTCATATTTTAGGATGAAAAATGCATTGTCCAAGACAAAGAGATGGATAATGCACTCATGCTATTTTGCACCATGTACAAGGGTGTATTTTTGTTGGATATCTATGATAGATAGTCTCATCATGCTTTGATATTGCTCCTTTCCTTGCAATGTAGAATCCAGAGCTATGGCATGCTTGCTATGAGTTTTGGGAGTTTGATGACCCTTGAGAGGTGCCATATGATAGATCCATTGCCTCCAATGGAAACTCACCTCCTCATGCATGGGAAGGATGTATTCTTAGCAAAATGAACAGGTTTGCTTTCCAAAAGGACGGTGCAATGCATCATGTCTAAAATATGTAGTTTATTCACTCTCATGTTTGTGGTCTCACAAGGCCGCATGCACTTGTGGCTCATCTTGACTTTATCACATTTATTGAGATGACTACTCTCGGTATACATGGGTGTATGGAGTGAAGGCAAATTTTGATGAATTCATGAATTTTAAATATCTTTTTACAAAGGTTGAGGTTGAAACTGGCTTGAAAGCATAAACACTTCATGCAAATAGAGGGGGGAAGTACATGTCTCATGCTTTTGAGACATATTTCCTTGATCATGGCATTATGCATTAAGACATTGTTAGAATGACACCTCAACAAAATGGTGTTGTTGAAATGAAAAATCAAACTCTTATGGAGATGACTCATTGTATGCTAAAAACTAAGGGGTAGCCTCATAAATTTTGGCTAAAAGGCCTTCAATGTGCAAATCATGTATTGAATCATGCAGCTACCAAGGCAATGAAAACAATTACACCATTTGAAGCTTAGCATGGCAAGAAAATCAAAGTTGACTACTTTTCACATGTTTGGCTGCACAACCTATCCACATGTTCTGAAAGAGCTTCATGAGAAGCCTCGTGACAGGGCTATAAAATGCATATTTATTGGCTATAATTCAGAGCAAGGGCTATCATTTGTATAACCCACCCAAAAGAAAGTTTTCTATAAGTAGGGATGTAATATTTACTAAAAATGCTACATTATCACATTATCAATTTCAAATACCAACTAGCAATGACATTGGTGATGTCTTCAAGGGTCTTTTGGCACTTTCTTTGGAGTCTATGCTTGTTGTAAATGGTAGGATAGACATAATGCAACAAGCTGTTACTGCACCACATGCTCCCAAATAGTAGGGTTTTGATGATGGTTTTCCACATGCACTAGAAGATGTAGTACAACATGAAAGGGCTATTGTAAATGCAATGGAAACAATCTTGAGATGGCTATTACATACCTCTAGAAGAGTAGAATGGATGCTCCTTTAGCACAATGTGCTAGAAGGGCTACTAGCATGCATCATATGATGTAGAACGGGCACACTTGGCTAATTTCATAGAAGTAGATGATTATGATGAGCATGTGTTTATGAGCTCACTATTGGATGATGATGAGCTTACTTCCTTATACAAAGCTCAACAAGATGTACATTGGATACAAGTCACGTAGGATGAGTTGGACTTTGTTGTCACTAACTCTACATGGGATCTTGTGGATTTACCACACCTGGTAAGAAGGCCATTGGCATAAAATGGGTTTTTGAACACAAAGGAAAGGTTGATGGTACTATTTATAAGTACAAAGCATGGTTGGTAGCAAAAGGCTATGTGTAGAAGAAGGGCATAGATTATGAGAAACCTTTCACTCTTACATCCCCTATGAGTACGGTGAGATGTGTTATTACTATGGTTGCAAATTATGGCTGAAAAGTACATTAATTGGATATTAAGATAGCATTTTTGAATGGGGATTAGCATGAGGATATCTATATGTCACAAGCTCCAGGGTTTTTGATTAAAGGAAAGGAAAGATGGTGGACAAGTTGCATAAAGCTCTCTATGATCCCAAATAGGCTCCTCGTGCACGGAACTCTATAATCTCAAATAGGCTCCTTATTATTTGGGGATTTAGTTCACCCAAAATAAGCATGGTATCATCAATCATATCATAGTCATGTGTGAAGAAGTTATCACGTAGGTTTAATATGCATGATTGCAAACCTATGTTCACTTCTATGCAACTAGGCTTAAAGCTATCTATGCATGATGGTGAAGAGATATCTAATGTTGTAATTTATAGCCAAGATACTGGCTAAATTATTTACCTTTGCAACACACCTTGATATTTAGTATTCAATATTTCAAGTGAATAGGTATATGCATAGCCCATGCACCATACATTGGTAGGCTATTAAGCAAATCTTTAGATATTTGCAAGGTACTCAATCATGTCTATTGTTATTTTCTAGGGAGGAGACTTGCACTAATAAGCTTATAGTGATTTAGATTGGGCTAGTGATACAGACACTATTTCTTTCTAGGCCACTCGTGCATTTTATGGCTGAGCAAGAAACAATCTATAGTGGCTACCTTGTCTTGTGAGGTTGAGTACATAGTAGCCTTCACAACAATAATGGAATGTGTATAGTTGTGTATATTAATGGTTGATCTATATTTACCATTAGAGGATCCAACACCACCCATTCTTTCTAATAGTGAGAGTGCTATTGCAATGCCATGAAATTTTTGTTTCATGCTCACACAAAACACATTGAGATGCATTATCATTATGTCAAAGAGAGAGATGCTATGTAGGAGAGATCAAGTTGATGTATATATCCATATAGGAAAATGTTGTAGACATTTTCACCAAGGCATTACCACATGAAAAGTTTGAGGCTATTCAAAAGTCCTTAATCTTATTATTATTCGGTGATTGATTACCCTTGTACTTCATCACATTGGCATTTCAAGGGGTGTTAGAATTTGTCAATTTTGGGTAGTTCCCATGTAATTCATGTGGTGTGGATACCCACTTTTGTGTGTGTGTGTGTGTGTGTGTGTGTGTGTGTGTACCTAGTGTATTGACATTTAAAAGTAGTGACATTAGGGACTAGAGTTACTTAACTTGACTATAGTTAATTGATGGAGGGCTAGTTAGGTCAAACATAATTTGTACCCTCACTTTTTGTAAAGTTTTTACATAAGTTTTTTTTCCATTATTAAAATGGTTGATTATAAGCAACGTCGACGAAATCAACAACGCGGACGTCAGCAATCCCATCATCATGGATGACATCGTCCTCATCATCACATGCATTGGCATCTCGATCATTCAAATGTCAGCATTACGAATGAACCGAGCCATTCACATGTGCGACAATGTATCCGGATCAAAATTTGGAGACCTCAGAGGCACCTACACTCTGGTTGTCGTCATTATCATATCCTAAAATTCTGGGTTGTCGTCATTATCATATCCTAAAATTGTTAAGGATCTGTGCTACAGATTATTAGCCGCCGCCACCAGAGCCATAGGTCTTGCCGAAAAAGATCAGCTGCAAGCGATCGTAACCAGCCAACACACCAGCACCAGCAATGGCTCGCAGAATATTAGCTCCCGCACCCTTGAACAAGGACTTAGCACCCTCTCTCTGGATAATCTGACGGAAGCAATCAAGTGAGCCTGAGTATTTAACTGCTTCCCCAGATGTCATCATCATGCGACGCCTCACTGTATCAATAGGGTAGGAGGCCAGACCAGCACCAGTAGTGACACTCCAGCCAAGCAAAAAGCTTGCCAAAAAGTTATCCTGCACAATCATGTAAAGAAATGGATGTGACCAAAAGCGGACTAGCTCCAAAAAGACAGGCACATAACATCATTATAAACAAGAGGATTAAGGGCTTCATGCAAAGCTCACACCGAGGAGGCATCATTATAAACAAGAGGATTAAGGCTTCAGGCAAAGGTCACACCGAGGAGGAAAGCCTACAGGACATCTTTAACCGCTGTGTTGTAATCTTTACCTGAAGACTGCCAATAAGCACAACTGGCTTCAGAGAGTCGTACATTCCAAAGTATAGACCACGGTATACAATGATTCCAACGCAAGAAATGTTGAATCCACGGTAAAGCCCCGGAAGACCGTCAGACTTGAGAGTCTTCTTGTAGACATCCAAGAGTCCATTGAACTGAAGTTCCCCTCCTTTCTTTGCAGCCTTGGCATCATTGGTAAGGCGAGTCCTAGCATAATCAAGGGAATACACAAAAAGGAGGGAAGAAGCACCAGCCGCTCCACCGGAAGCCAGGTTACCAGCAAACCAGGCCCAATAGCCATCCTTGTCCTTCTTAAAGTTAAAGAGATTCTTAAAGTAGTCCTTAAACGCAAAGTTGAGCGCCTGCAAATAGATTATATAGAAGAAATCAAACACGTATGAAAAATAGCTTGAACAAATCAAAGTCTTTTAGACGCTGCGAGTTGAAGCAGAGAGGACAACATGCAATTACCTGGGTAGGGAAGTATCTGATAACATTAGTATTGTTTCCACGCCACAAGGATATGAAACCTTCCTCCTGGATGGTTCTTGAAAAGCAGTTCGCAATCCCCTTGTAAGGTTCCTGAAGCCTTCCTGCCTTGATCATCTCATCTTGATTTTGGATCAGAAGCTTGACACGTTCTATGGGGGCAACAGCAGTCTTTGAGACAGCTCCAGAGACTCCTCCCATCAAAAAGTCTACGGCAAAGGCATATGGACCCTTCTTCTCCATGGGAGCAGCCACAAACACGGGGTCTGACGCAGCGGCAAGCTGCGAGCAGGCCCTAAAATCCATGGGACGCATGTTTGAGGCCCATGGCTGAGTTATGCGGGTGGATCTAGCAAACCGGGACACTGTTGGAGTGTACAGTTGCGAACTTCTATTATCAGCTAATCTCGCACCAAGGGTAGTGTACCCACACAGCTTTTGCGTAGCGGTAGGAACTCCTGGTTTTTCCGCCATTTCAGTTCACTGCAATTTGAGTACAGACATACAGAACGCAAGGGCAGGCAGAAGAGACCGAGAGAGAGAGAGGGAGAGAGGGAGATAAAGAGCGGAATTCCACTCCTTTTCAGGTTTTGCACACATGCTCTTTGAAATATTTACCTCCCCCCCAACCCAATGCGGAAATATGTGAGCATTTCAAATTGGTTTTGCACACATCTAGAATGTAGAACGCGCTACGCTTCTACGTGACGCCTCCGAAGAAGTGGTAAGCCAAATGTTCACCATAACCGTGTGGGGTTCACCTTGACGCTTTCAAAGGGCGTGGTCACCCCCAAGAAAATGCTCTTCTTCTTGATTAATTTCCTGTTTACTGGCTGGCCTGGCAACCCTGCTAACCGCCTTTCATGAGTGATTCTCATTGTTGCGAACCACAAATGTTATTGTGAGTAAAGTGCATGTGTTTTTTTTTCCTCGCAAACAATAAATCAAACAATACACATAGATGTTTTTTTTTTTGTTTTTTAGCTGCTTGAAGCTCTGATGTGGATTCCTAGATACCAAATTTAGGCCATTTATTTGAATCAAACAAGTCATTCCTTTTATAACTTTGTCTTCGCAAAACTTTCAAACAATGCATCCTTTGGACCTTGGAACTGTAAACTTTGAGCGTGGTTGTAATATAAATGCATGCAGTATGCAAGATGCCATGGGAGGACAAAGAGGGAAAGGTAGAGAAGCGACAATGTGACAAAGACAAAGAGATGAACTTCCCACATGCTACTAGCAATCCACAAATTAGCATGGCAAGGATAGAACACAAGTTACAACTCAATTGGGTTAGGCTATGTGTTGGGCCTCCATCGTTGGTAAAAGAGTATTCAAAGCCCTAGTCTCCATCTCTCTTGAGTTGTTTAGCTCAAAGGTATGTTGATTTTGTCAGCTCTAGTATATTCTTTTATTTCTTGGGGAGGAGGAGTTTCATAGATGGTTTCTCTCGACTCACCGAGCATGTACATTAGTATATTATCACTTCATTGGCAAGGGCTTCTATGTTGCACTTATGGATTCAAAGTGGGAGAGGTATTGGATACTTGGGTCCACTCTTGATTACTAGGGTAACTTAGTTCATGTATTGTCATGGTCTTCTTCCTTCTCTTCTAATGATGTACTTCAACACGAGTATCTTGTTTGGATTACCTAGTCGACCTCCTTCTTTAGCTTGACAATGAAGTGCATAATTTGGCTTCTACGCTAGGAAAGGTTCTCTATCTACCATCTATTACAATGCCTTAGGATACCCTCAAAGCCAAAACGAAGGCTTCTATTCTATTGGACCACCAAAATGAGCCACTAAAAGTATTGGAAGTAGTTGACCCACAAAATGGACTTTTGCATTGAGATATGCTTCTCCCCATTCCCATGTTCATGATATCCTTGTAAAGAGAGTAGGCATTTTACCAATCCATGCCCAAAAAAATGCCAAAGAGTTAATACCAATGTCGAGACAAATTAGGAAATTGTTGAAAGATATGACAAATGATGTATTCTATAGATGAGATGCTCTATCCGATAAGCATAGTGAGGAGAGTGGAACAACCCAAAGGCTACATAAGCTTGTACTTGGTTCTTATTTCAATGTAATGCTACTATATGTTGTCCTTTCAATCATTGTCATGTCCCACTTAAGATTGTGTTTATGAGTCCAAGCACTAATCTTGGAGCCTAATTCACTTGAGTAACAGTCATTGTCTCTTTTTTATATCATCATGGTTCATGTCTATGTATTCTTGTTAGAAGTCAAGCTCACTTCAGTCTGTGACAGCTAGTGTGTGTGTACAGCTGTCTCCATGTGATTACATTGAATAAGTCAGGTATGTGTTAGTTAGTGACCTGACTAGAGTTAGTCAGTTAGGTCTACACCTAGTCTAGTTTACTTTTACACTGTATTGTGGACTTCTCAGTTAGTTCTTGAATAATGAAGAAAACACAATAAGAGCCTGAAGGCTCATGGATATGGAGCATTCCCTATCTCTCTCTCCCATCTTTGAACATCTATCAAAGCATTGCCAGGTTAAGCTCTCTGGAGCAGGAGGGAGTCAAGAAGACTTGAAGAAGCTGAAGAACAAGGTTGTTTGAAAACAAAACAGGCTGCCATTACTCTGTCAAGGTATGCATTTGCTCATTTGGACTCTATGCTTTATCACAGTGGTTGAGGCCTTTTATGGGAGCCTTAGTGGGCATCTTTGAGCATATGTAAGTGCTCATTGAGCCTCATGATGAGGAGGACCAGTTGTCAAACCAGATCTGGAAATCAGCATGACTGCGCCTGCTAGACTGTTGATCACAGATCTCTGCAAACTATCAACTACATCATTTACTAAGTGATATGGAGCTTGTCTACACCTTCTGAAGGTACTTGAAGACTACAGGAAGCCATTGCTTGTGTTGGAGCTTTGTTATTATGAGCTGGGAATAAAGTACACAGATCTGTGAAACAGTCTTGAACTATTGGGAAAGTGAAAGGACAGCTTGCATTTGATTATCATTGAGCTATAGAAGCTCTTGGTTATGCCCAAAAGCATCAACAAGGCGTAGACATTTGCTTGGAGGCCGTATGTATATGTTCTCATGTGTTGGAGCTGGTTTTTTATGACTAAACTATTTAGATCTGAAAATATTTTAATGGCTGGAAACTGTCATACACAGTGAATAGCAAGCATTGTATCTTGCTGAAGCAATACATGTCACTTTGGAGCTTCTATCACCTATATGAACTGGCATATGCATACTGAATGTATGGAGGATTGTGGAAAGCATTGGATGCTGCTGAATACTCTAATTTGGACCTGAAATAATTGCCTTGACAGTGCTTGGGCTGGCTATGAACAGTCATGTATTCCTTAACAGTGATTAATGAAGACAGGTTGTCTATGCCTACCCAAATGCTCATGTATTGAACCTATCACTTCAAAGTGAATGTATGACATATCTTGAAGATTTTTGGAGCTGAAATACATCTTGGTTACCAGAGTATTGGTTGTTTGTAATCTATGAGCAGAATTATGTCACTTGTACTTGCTGGATATGCACTACTTTGTGCTCGAATGGTTATGTTTGGACTGCCACATGTACTAGCAGATACTCTGGAGTTTTTGGGACATGTATGACATGTATACACATTGATTTTGGCCTTGAAATTGCTGCTGGTTACTTACAGTCTACAGTTTTCAGACTGCATCTTTGGTCCCTAGCAGTGAGGTTGCAGGAGTTTAAACTGAAGCAAATACATAGCATATGTATTGACTGTTTTACCTACGAGTTAGACCATTTGTTTTTGGACTGTTTTGGGCTATCAGTGGGCTGAAATACCCTAGTTTTTTACTGCAATTAGTTGCAGAAAACTGTCATAAACTATTGTGGACTGAACTTGGTCAATCATACTTATTGGTTTGCAGATAGTTAAACATATGACAGACAGTCTATTGCATCATGGCTAATGCACATGGGACTGATAATATCACTCAGATAGTTGGAGAGAAGTTAGACAACAAGAACTTTGCATTATGGAAATTCAGAATGAAGAACTTTCTAGTTGGCAGGGGTTATTGGGATCTATGTACAGGAGATGAGGCTGCTCCTGAGTTGCCTGCAATGAATCCAACTAATGAACAGAAAAGAGCTCATAGGCTATGGAATGAGAGAGCATGCAAGGTGCTGCATTGGTTTTCTCTATGTATATCTGATGCTATGGTAATTCAAATCACTGGATGTGAGACTCCGAAGGATGCTTGGGACATACTGATGAGAACTTATGGAACCATGACACATGCATGAAAGATCTAGTTGAAACAGCAGTTCAACAACATGTCTAGGAATGGCAGGAGCATCCAGGTGTATACCACGGAGATTAAGACCATAGCTAGTCAACTTGCTACCATTGGCTTAAGTGTATCAAAAGATGATATGATTGTTGTTGCCTTGAATGGATTAGGGAAAGAGTACAAAGCTTTTGACACATCTATTTCTATTAGAGAAGAGCCTTCTACTTGGGAAGAGATAGTTGCTTTGTTGCTGCATAAGGAGGTCAAACTTGGTTTGAATACAGGTTATAGTGCATCTCAGAGTAGAGACATTGTGTTATACTCTAGCCATCGTGGTAGAGGATTTAGAGGTCGTGGTTCATTTCGAGGTCGTGGTGACACTCGTAATGCTTATGGACAGCAGCAGCAACAGCAGGGTAATTGGCATGGTGCAAATACACAAGGCCAGCGTGGATCTGGCGGGTTTAGAGGCAGAGGGGATATCACCCCGCGGTAGAGGTGGTGGATCTGGTTCATGGCAGTCATTTGATCAGTCCAATAGGGAGTACATTGACTCTGGAGCATCAAACCACATGACACCGCATGGAGAGTGGTTTGATGAGATGGTTGCAGGTACACATGGTCATGTATGTACTGGGGATGACACCCAACATGACATAAAGCATAAAGGGATTGTTCCTCTCATGATGCCTGATGGCAAGAAGAAAGGCATGCATGATGTATTACATGTACCGACCATAACAAAGAATATTTTATCTATGGGTCAAATGGCAGAACAGAATCTGCAAGTGAGATTTAACAAAGATGGATGTTTCATTGAGGAGTATGGAAATGGCTGCAAGTTAATTGCCAAGGGTAGAAGGGATGGGAGGATGTTTACATTGGATGCGACCATTCCGGGACTTAAGGCAGCCATGTTTGCTCATGATGAGAGTGCCATTCGGGATGTAGAGATTTGGCACAAGCAGATTGGACATGTCAATGTACAAAAACTGAAATCTATGCAGCAGAAGGAAGTAGTACTTGGATTACCCAAATTCAAGTATAATGACTTTGGTCATGTATGCCCTGCATGTCAGTTTGGGAAGCATGCACGATTTCCTTTCATGAGACATGTAAAAAACAACACTAGGCCTTTACAGTTGGTGCACTCTGATGTCTGGGGTCCTTCACATAATGCTTCTTTTAGAGGTGCACGGTATTATGTATCATTTATTGATGATTTCATTAGGTACACTTGGCTTTATATTTTGAATCATAAAGATAATGTGTTTGATGCATTCAAAGACTTCAATAAGCATGCAGAAAATGAGGTGGGCTGCTACATATCCTGTTTGAGATCAGATGGAGGAGGTGAATATGTCTCTAATTACTTTGACAGGTATCTTGCTAAATATGGGATCAGAATACAGCTCACATGTAGCTATACACCGCAGCAAAACGGTGTTGCAGAGAGGAAAAACAGGGTCCTGATGGAATCAGCTAGAGCTATGCTAAATGAAAAATGTATGCCAAATGGTTATTGGGCTGAAGCAGTGATGACTGCTGTCTATGTGCTGAATCGAACCCCTACAGCAGGGATTCATGATGTCACTCCATATGAGAGGCTGTATAGTCATAAACTTGATATTTTGCACTTGAAGGTATTTGGCAGCATTGCATATGTGCATATACCGGATGAGAAGAGGAAGAAACTGGACCCTAAGGCAGTGAAGAGTGTGTTTGTGGGATATGCACAGGAATGAAAAGCTTATAAGTGTTATATACCTTCTACACATGAGACACTCATAAGCAGAGATGTGGTATTTGATGAGTTAGCATCCTGGTATGGGAATCCTATTGCAGTGCCTACTACTGATGGCTCACCTAGTATGAGTCGTGCTAAAAATACTCCTGCAGAGAGTACTTCCATGAGTAATCAAACAGGTGATGTATCATCTATAGTGAGTCCTTGGACAAGACAATTGTGCAGTCACACTACTGCATCCACTGACACGGATATGTCAGTGAGAGGGAGAACAGATAAGGGAAAAGAAAAGGTTTTTGAAGATATAACATGTCCACTCACTGCAGGTTATGAGTCATCTAGCAGTGACAACTGAGACAGTGAATTGGGGATTCCGTCTATTATGACGCCACGTGCTAGGCAGAGTCGTTATGTGCCGCCTCATGAGAGACAAGCTCACAGTGAGCCACAGCTCAGGAGATCAGAGAGGGTCCGACGACCTGTTGATAGGTACACTTACACTGGATATTCAGCCCGTCATTATGCTTATATGACGAAAGTAACAGGTTTTAGAGAACCAAGTAAGTTTGATAAGGCAATTGCAGATGAGGATTGGCGTGCTGTTATGGATGAGGAATATTCCGCTTTGGCTGAAAATGGCACATGGGATTTGGTACAATTGCTTGAGGGCAAAACACCTATTGGCTGCAAGTGGGTGTATAAGGTAAAATGTAAATCAGATGGATCATTGGAAAGATACAAGGCCAGGCTGGTTGCAAAAGGGTATGCACAGTAGTATGGTCTTGATTATGAGGAGACTTTCAGCCTTGTAGCAAAGATGGCTACAGTTAGAACTGTGATTGCTTTGGCAGTAGCTAAAGGCTGGAAACTATGGCAGATGGACGTAAAGAATGCCTTTCTGAATGGAGAGTTATAGGAAGAAGTTTACATGGAACAGCCTGAAGGCTATGTGCATCGAGAATTTCCAGCACATGTATGCCGGTTGAAAAATGCATTATGTGGGCTGAAACAGGCACCCAGAGCATGGAATGCTCGTATCAGCAGTTATTTGCAGCAACATGGTTTTCGATTGGGTGATGCTGATCATAGTTTGTTTGTGAAGAAGACAGATCGTGGCTATGTATTCCTAGTTGTCTATGTGATGACTTGATCATTACAGGAGATGATGAAAGCGGGATTGCTGAAGTAAAGACATGTTTACAGGCTGAGTTTAAGGTCAAGGATCTAGGAGAGCTGAAATATTTTTTGGGGATTGAGGTTGTCTCTACACCTCAAGGCATACGGCTACTACAGAAGCAGTATGCTCAGGACATGTTATAGAAATATGGTATGGCTGATTGCAAGCCTATGGATACACCTTTAGAGCAGAATGTCAAGCTGCAGATTGATGTTGGGACAAAGATTGAGAATGTTACCATGTACAGACAGATGGTAGGCAGCTTGATCTATCTCACGATCACTAGACCTGACTTGAGTTATGCTGTGGGGCTGATTAGTCAGTTCATGTAGAAGCCTCGCAAACCACACTTGGATGCAGTCAGGAGAATTTTGAGATATGTAAAGAGTACCACAGATCATGGGTTGTTTTATGCATATGGGAAACCCCTTGACTTGATGGGGTATACTGATGCTGACTGGGCTGGTTGCACTTATGACAGGAGGTCAAGCAGCGGCTATGCATTTGGATTGGGTAGTACCATGATCAGTTGGTAGAGTAAGAAACAGCCTACAGTTGTACTGTCCAATACGGAAGTAGAGTATCGTGGTGCGGCCTTTGCGGCCTGTCAAGCTATGTGGTTACAAAAGTTACTGAATGACTTGGGAGTACACTTGGACAGCAAAGTAAGGCTGTACTATGACAATTTAAGCAGTGTCATGTTAGCAAGAAATCCTATTTATCATGCAAGATCGAAACACATTGAGGTTCACTACCATTTCATGAGGGAAATGGTTTTAACAGATCAGATTGACTTGGAGCATGTGAAGATTGAAGACCAGGTAGTAGACATCTTTAGCAAATCACTTGGTAAAGATAAGTTCATTCACTTTAGACAGCTACTTGGAGCATGTTAGCAAGCAATCCTGTTTATCATGTAAGATCGAAACACATTGAGGTTCACTACCATTTCATCAGGAAAATGGTTTTAGCATATCAGATTGACTTAGAGCATGTGAAGACTGAAGACCAGGTAGCAGACATCTTTACCAAATCACTTGGTAAAGATAAGTTCATTCACTTTAGATAGCTACTTGGAGTGATGCAAATGATTTGAGTTTTGTTTTGAGCTTGAGGGGAATGTTAGAAGTCAAGCTCACTTCAGTTCGTCTTTATGAGTGACCGACATCTATGATAGCTAGTGTGTGTGTACAGCTGTCTCCTTGTGATTACATTGAATAAGTCGGGTATGTGTTAGTCAATGACCTGAATAGAGTTAGTCAATTAGGTCTACACCTAGTCTAGTTTACTTTTACACTGTATTGTGGACTTCTCAGTTAGTTCTTGAATAATGAAGAAAACACAATGAGAGCCTGAAGGCTCGTGGATATGGAGTATTCCATGTCTCTCTCTCCCATCTTTGAACAATTCTATCCTCCATAGATAAACCATGCTCAAGATCTGTGTTGTTTAACATGGTATCAAAGCCATGGTAAGCATAGTTCCATCTTTGTTCTCTGCTTCTTCAGCTCTCCTCAACCTTAGTCCACATTAGTTTTAGCTCATGACCCCATCTTTCACTTCATTTTCACACACTCTTTCTTATCTGCCATAGCTATCACCTACCTACCTGCATTGGAGAAGTTGGATCTCTTAAACTAGGGCATATATCACTGAGACTTCTTCTAAAGACTTTTATCTCTACTCTTAGAGCTTCTCCCTTGCTACATCACAGTGGAACATTGGCCTCCCTCTTGCCTAGCATTGCAAGAATTTGTGGTCGCTAGTGTTCAGATTGTGCTCATACAATCATCACTACACATATAGGCCTTCATTCGTCCTGAGACTATCATAGGGCTTTTGAAACTCAATATCTAAGCTCTCTCCCCACGAAATATTTCCTTGAACGATCACTTCTACATGCTGTTGTAAGGAAATGACTAGTCGCCTACAAAACCCTAATGTAAGAACCCATAGCCAGCTTCACTCAAGCTCTTAAAATTCTTTGCTTCTCTCATCTGCTTGGTACATTGAAGTCCTTGCCACTCTGATCTACTATAGCATTGATGATTCCCACATCAAATTAGCAAGGAGGGGAAGATTCAAGCTCAACAATAAGATTCAACATCAACATCAAGCTTCAAGCATAGTATCTCTTGATACTCAGATAGTGTCGATTGACACTAATGCTCTTGTCTCCTTTGACACAATCAATTTTAGCTCTCTTATTGGCCATTATAAAAGGATAAACATTGCCCGAGTATCTCATTAACTCATGGTAAGTCCTCCTTCTCCCAAAATATTTGAACTTGAACAAATAGTAAAATTTAATGGTGAAGGCTTGCATGCCTAAAAGGAAAAGACCATGTACCACCTCATGAGGAAAGACCTCTCGGATCTCTTTGAAGATGGCATAGGTGATGCAAATGGCAGGAAAGAAGATTTAGAAACTAGGATCCTTGCAGTAGCTCCACCAAAAACCAAAGAATGGAATAAGATGAATAACAAGGCTCTAGGCATCATTGCCCAAGGACTAAGTGATGATGTGATGCATTATATCTCTAGCATCAAAGATGCTAAAATGGCTTGGGAGGAACTTGATAAAATTTTTGGGACTGAAGCTAAAAACTCCAAGGTAAAATTACTCATGCAATTCACAAGCTAGATGTAAAAGATAGTTCTTCTATGAGTAACTAGGATGGATAGCATCTATGCAAATGCAATGCTTGGTGGATCACCGGGCAATGTAGAATTAAGGATTTGCATGAGATCTACACTTTGGATCATGTTCCATCAGTGTGCACTATGAATTGGTCATGTTGAATCATTCTATGAGTGGATCACTACCAATACCTCCTTCTCAAAGGATGGGAGATGTGTGAGCACCCTTAAAAAGGTGTGGGCTAATGCTAGGCTAATGATCTCGCTTGTCATTTCAAATGGTTGGCTACTCTAAAGTAATTATTGCTCATGTGAAAAAACATGGTAGAACTTGAGTTGAGGCCCAAAGAAGTCTCGTTGGAAGTAGTATTGAGTTCAAGGAGAGGCTTCTCCATGCTATTATTACTGATCCTGTTGATCATCACTATCATTACTTGCTATTGCAATTAACTAAGGATTACATTAAATGTAAACAAGTTGATCATGTTCTATTGCTAGCCTTCATCATAGAATAGACATAAATTGAGAGAAAATATGAAATTTAAAGAACAAATTGCAAGAGAGAGTATAAATCCACAAAACTTTCATGGCACAAGATTCACTACAACATATAGACCCAATAGCGATGTTTAAAGCGACGGAATTATTCATGGAAAAAATTACCCCCATCATCACTATTCGCGTCACTATTAGCGACGCGATTGATTCATCACTATTAGCATCTCTATTTGCGTCGCTATTAAATCCATAACCTTTTATCGGAATGCAATGAAACTTCACATACCACTCATTAGGTGGCCAAGAGCCCAAAAAATTTTGTTGGGAAAAAAAAGGCATACAAACCCCTGGCTCGAAGTTTGGTGTCTAAAGAATCCTTTCGCGCTTCTCTCCTCCTTCTTCTCCTTCACGGGTTCCCTCCTTCTCCTTTGTAGTTGTCCTTTTAGTAGATGCCGTGGCAATGGTAGTAGCAATGGCACTCTCTCTCTCTCTCTCTCTCTCTCTCTCTCTCTCTCTCTCTCTCTCTCTCCCTTGTGTTGATCTGTCTCCCTTTTTCTCTCTATACATCTCTTCATCAACAAAAAGAAAGAGAGAAGTAAACGAAAAACAAAGAGAGAAGAGAGAATGCACTTATCTCAAAGCTTGAAGAAGAATCCTTTCGCGCTTCTCTCCTTCTTCTTCTTCTCCTTCACGGGTTCCCTCCTTCTTTGCAGTTGTCCCCTCTCTTTTTGTGGTGGATTGGCGGTGGTAGCGGCCTCTCTCTCTCTCTCTCTCTCTCTCTCTCTCTCTCTCTCTCTCTCTCTCTCTCTCTCTCTCTCTCTCTCTCTCTCTCTCTCTCTTGCGCACGTTGATCTCTATCACATTGATCGCTATTTGCGTCGCTATTTAGATTCACGGCATCGCTATTTAGGTTAGCGATGCTAATAGCGATGCAAATAGAGACGCTAGTAGCGATGCAACGTCACTATTTGCGTTGCTATTAGCATCTCTATTTGTGTCGCTATTTAGGTTAGCAATGCTAATAGCGACACAAATAGAGACGCTAATAGAGACGCTAATAGAGATGATTGCAGAGTAAATTTTCGATGCAAATAGCGACGGTTACAGAGGTGGAAAATTAGGTGGCAGGGCTGCATGGATATATGCACTAAATATTCTTGCATAATTCATTTGTCAATGTCACCTACACCTAATGTCTAAAAATTGTGTATCAGATTTTCAAAAAAAAAAAACTGAATCCTTTGATTGCAAAAGCTAGATATAATCAATTCGAAAAGGTATTTCGCAAGGAGCTTTTTCATCACTTGCTTATGCGTGAGAAGAAAAAAAGCTTGTGATTGCAAAAGCTATATATAATCAATTCAAAAAAGTATTACTCAAGGAATTTTTTTATCACTTGTTAGGCCCAAGAAGAAGAGCTTCACTTCAAGCTTTCATTATAGTCAGGACCTTGAGGTATGAATAAGTCCCATTGATCTTTTGCTCACTCCAGCTTATTCCAAACTTGTTCAAGTCTTTTTGGGGGAGCATTTGGACATTTATAAGAGTTATACGATGGTGTTGGAGCCAAAAACACTTATATAGGGAGTGGTAGTGTCTCTAAGCTCTACTTCTTCCTTCTTGTTTTTACCTACATCCAAGTCATCTTCTATCTCTTCTTTCTTATCTTCACCCTCAATCTCAATGGATGGAGGTATTTTAGGATCAAAAGAATCAAGCTCATTCTCCCCCTTCTCAAACTCCATTTCTTGAGCTCAAACTAGTTGTTGTACTCCAAGTAGATCCCTGAAACGAATGAATTTGTCTTTATGAAGTGATTTGGTAAAGTTATTTGCTACATGGTCTTCTGTCTTCACATGAAGTAGATCAATCTGTCCTGCAAGTATCATTTCTATGATGAAATTGTAATGAACCTCTATGTGTTTGGATCTAGCATAATAGACGAGGTTGCTAGCCCACATCCATATACACCTCAGGTTGTGTACATAACCCTCACGTTGCTCCATATATACCTCTTCAAGCAACTCACCATTCAAGAATGCATTTTTGACATCCATTTGCCTTAATTTTCAGCCCTTAGAAGCCGCTAATGTGTATCAGCTGAAATCAGCTATCCAACAGACAATAGATTCTTGCAAATTCTGTTCTGCCATCTATCCAACCAATAATAGATTCTTGGTAATAGAAGGTACATGTAGTACATCATGTAGGCTCTTCTTTCTGCCATCATAGTTGTAGCAGTCTACCTTCCTACTGGTGGGTCATCCCGCACTCGTGCCCAAAATCTTTCCATCCCTTTCAGCTCCAAGTCTTGCATAACTTTCCGAACAACCTTATGAAAAGATCTTTTCGGGATGAGAAGCTCGTATCCGCACTAGATTCTCCTTATCTCCCGAAGGGCGATAGTGCCCGGTTTCCATCTCCTCTTCTTCTCTGGTGATCATTGTGCTCTATGGGGAGCACCTGTTGCTACACTAGAGGAGGCTCCACCTTGTGCTCCAGGTGGCGGGCTTTGACATGAGGCCTTCCCATGGCTGAGAAACGGGGACATGCTTGCTTGGTGCCTGCCATGCAAGCTCGAGGAGGGCAAGATGGAGAAGAGACAGAGGTTGGGGGTGTGAGAATGAAGGAATCAAAGAAAGTAAGATGTGAAAATGAGAAAAAGAATGAACTTTTAACCCATTTAAACCCCAAAACCAGGTTAATGCAGCTTCATACGCACTGTCCATTGTGTGATCGTAAATCCATAACCTTTTATCGGAATGTGACGAAACTTCACATGCGCACTCGTTAGGGTGGCCAAGAGCCCTTTTTTTTTAAAGGAAAAAAAGGGCATACAGACCCCTGGTTCGAAGTTTGGCATTTAAAGAATCCTTTCGCGCTTCTCTCCTTCTTCTCCTTCACGGGTTCCCTCCTTCTCCTTTGTAGTTGTCCCCTCTCTTTTAGTGGATGCGATGGCAATGGTAGTGGCAATGGTAGTCTCTCTCTCTCTCTCTCTCTCTCTCTCTCTCTCTCTCTCTCTCAATCTCCCTTGTGTTGATCAGTCTCCCTTCTTCTCTCTATACATCTCTTCATCAACAAAAAGAAAGAGAGAAGTAAAGAAAATAGAAAAACAAAGAGAGAAGAGAGAATGCACTTACCTCAAAGCTTGAAGAAGAATCCTTTCGCGCTTCTCTCCTTCACGGGTTCCCTCCTTCTTTGCAGTTGTCTCCTCTCTTTTTGTGGTGGATTGGCGGTGGTAGCGGCCTCTCTCTCTCTCTCTCTCTCTCTCTCTCCCTTGCGCACGTTGATCTCTATCACTTCTTCTCTCTATACACTCTTCATCAACAAAAAGAAAGAGAGAAGTAAAGAAAAGAGAAAAACAAATAGAGAAGAGATAATGCACTTACCTCAAAGTTTGAAGAAGAATCCATTCGTACTTCTCTCCTTTTTTTTCTTCTTCGCGAGTTCCTTCCTTCTCCTTTACGCTTGTCTCCTCCCTCTTCGTGGATGGTGGCGGTGGCGGCGGCCTCTCTCTCTCTCTCTCTCTCTCTCTCTCTCTCTTGTTTACAAACCTGTAAAATGCCATGCTCGGGTTTCGACACTTTTTTATGAAGCCCCTCTCTCTCCCATTTTTTATTTCTCTCCATCTCTCTCTTCCTTCCCCTCCCTTCTCTCTATTTCTCTCCCTCTTTCCCTCCCTACTCTCACTCAACTCATCTCATTGCAAAGACAATCAAAGATAGAAAATAAAAAGCTTAAAAAACAAAGATATTGAAAGAAATGTCACCCCACCTCTCTTTATCTCTCTCTTCCCCCTCCCTTTACTTTTCTTTCTCAACCTTCTCTCTCATTCTCTCATTGCTTTTCTATTTCTCTCTCCCTCTCTGTCGCTCTCTATTTTTTCTCTCTATCTCTCTTTCTCCCTCTCTCTCTCTCTTCTTTTCACTCTCCTTCCTCTCTTTACCTCACCCTTCTTTTCTACCTCCTCCTCCTCTCTTCCTTCCCTCTCCCTCTCTCTATTTCTCTCCCCCTCTCTTTCTCTCTCTATTTCCCTTTCTTTGTTTCCTCTCTCTTTGTTTCTCCCCCCTCTCTCTCGTTGTTCCTCTCACTCATCCTTCTCTCTCCCTCCCTTCATCTCTCATTTCTCTCTTTCTCTTTCTCTTTGTTTCCTTTCTCTCCCTCTTTCTCTCTTATTCTCCTTCATTCTTCTCCCTCCCTTCCTCCCTCCTTCTCTTTCCATGTATCTCTTTGCAAAGAAAAACAAAAAAAGAAAACAAGAGAACACAAAAATAAAGCAAGAAGAGGCAATGTACCTACCTCAAAGACCTGAAGATGAAACCCTCTGTACCTTTTCTTTGCACCTTCCCTCCCTTCTCCCTTGCATACTTCTCTTTCTTCTTCGTGTATAGCGGCGGCGGCGGCGGCGGCGGTGACGATGGTGATGAGCTCCCTCTCTCTCTCTCTCTCTCTCTCTCTCTCTCTCTCTCTCTCTCTCTCTCTCTCTCTCTCTCTCTCTCTCTCTCTCTCTCTCTCTCTCTCTCTCTCTCTCTCTCTCTCACAAAGCTTTAAGCTCTCTTGCTCTCCCTTTCATTCTTCCTCGCGAATGTTTTATCGACAAATGTCACGCTCGGGTTTTCGAAACTTTTTTCTCAGACCGGCGTCGCTATATGTGTCGCTATTAGTGTCTCTATTAGCGACACAAATAGCGACACTACTTTTTTGCGTCGCAAATGGCCGTCGTAATTGCCCCATTCCCTTGTAGTGATTGGGTATAATCTTCCTCCACGCATGGGTAAGCATCTCCCCCATGCATGTATTTATAAATATAAATTAAGCTTTTATGCTCAAAATACATTGAAGGTATATTTTTGTATTATTACTTTTCCTTTTCTTGCATAACTTGCTATTAGATAAATAAATCAGACACACCATATTTTGCATAACTCTATAATTAAAAATAATATTTAAATCCTTCTAATAAATATATCTAAAATAAATTAGTTCAACGTGTGTGCATGCAAAGTCTCTACACCTATAAGTGTTCATAAAAATACAATATTTTCATGTAATGTTTTCGCGATAAATAAAATAGATGTGTTTACTAAATCTATCCACAAATTCTCAAATCACGCCATGGTGTGTACACGTTGCGGGAAGACTAGTAATAAACTTCGTAAAAATTTGCTCCCATGGGCCATTAGACACAGGTAAAGGCATAATCAAAATTTCCATGATGGCATTTTATACATTGATGCACAATGCAAATTTTGTTATTTCATGCTTCATTGTAGGCTTTAAAAATATTATTTGCTTGCAACTATTGTATATTAAATACCTCTATGTCCCATATAAGCATGTGCATGCATTTCAATCATGGCAATATTTTAAAATGGCATAGTAACACACAACTTTCTTTAATAATATAAAACTCCATTCACATATGAATAATGATTAAAAACAGTGGTATTAATATTTTGGAATCATTGCCAAATAAAAGAAAATTTGGAATCTAAATTATAAGTATGAATCATAGCATCAAAAGTTTGAATTTTAATAGTGAAGACATGATTTAAATACACACTTTTGATTTGATCAAAACCAAGCAAATGATGTGATGCAATATTTTCCATTCTCCATGACTCAATGCATCAACAAGCACATTTACATGACTTGGTTGATATTGAATCATTGGATGAAAATTTTGAATGAAAGAAGCTCATTTAGTGCATTAGTCAAAAATTAAAGATTGATTCAACAAATGTTTTATGGCTTGTTGATCAGTTTTTATGAGAACATTAGACCCCATGAGGTAATGTTCCCAAATAATTATGTATCATACGTATTGTAGTTTCCTTTAAAAGGTTTCAATCTACAACTCTCATCAGCACAATAGGATGATTATTCTACATTAAAATTGGGCATATACCTAAACTACTAACATCAATGATGACAAGAAAGAAAGGTGGGGAAAAACTAGGTAATTGAAGAATAGGTACATGGGTGAAAAGATACTTTAGACTGTCAAATGATTTTTGTTGACTATGGCCCCAACAAAAAATAATATTCTTTATGATCCGGGAGATTATGGATGTGATTATCAACTTGATTATTGGGATACTTCATTGTATCCATTTGATCCGGGTGGATTGGAGTATGTGGTTGATGGGCATTTTCTTCTCTTGGATAATCATTACGATGGAACATCTTTTGATCTAGGAGGTTAATGGATTGCTTGGGATCTCATTTAGACCAGCATCCATCTTTTTGGTAGACTCTTTTGGCTGAAGATTGGTTATCTATGGCCATATTTTAGTGCAGGGAAGATTGTAGACAGCTCATTGTCTTACACCAGATTTTACTCTGAATTCTAAACAGCCAAACCTAACCTACATGGGTTGAAAGCACTTACCAAGAGCAATCAATGAAAAATTTCTAACAATTTTTTTTGTAAAACTTAGCTAATCCTAGAAAATATTGAACTTTGTTCACACTCATACGATTAGGCCAATCTTTTATTGTTTGAATTTTCTTAGGGTCAACAATGATACCTTCAACAGAAACTATATGTCCCAAATATTTAATTTGATTTTGAACGAATAATCCCTTATCAAGATTTGCATACAAATAATTTTTATGTAGTAGATCAAATAAATGTAAAGATATTTCTTATGCTTCTCTTTTGATTTACTAAAAACAATCATATCATCAAGGAAAATAATTAGGAAGCCTTGATAATCTAGGAAAATTCTATTCGTTAGGTGTACAAACATTGTTTGTGTATTAGTGAGACTAAAATGCATAATAATAAATTCATAGTGACCAAAATGTGTCCTAAATGCGGACTTGAATACATAAGCTAAATCCATACGAATTTGATGATATCTTGCTTTGAGATCTATCTTACTAACAATTTTGGCTCCACTAGGTTTATCAATCAAATCATCAACTCGTAGAATGGGGTACTAATGTTTAACAGTCGCTTTGCTTAAAGCTCTATAATCAATGCACATTTGGTGCATTTTATTTTTCTTTTTGATCAACAAGACAGTGCACCAAAAGGATAAGAACTAGGATGAATTAAACCCTTATTTAACAATCCAATTACTTGTATTTGAATTTCTTCTTGATGCAAAGGACTGTGTCTATATGGAGCTTTGTGCGATAGAGAAATATAATAAAAAAGTTAAATTTTATGATCTGATTCTCCTCTATATGGTAGCAACTGAAGTGGATAAGCAACCATAAAATAATTCTTATATGAGTCCAATATCTTTTTTTTGTATATGTGATAATGCAGGAGCTTCAGACTTTTCTACTTCAATTACAAAAATCATGCATGTCTTGTGTTGCTTTTTGAGTGCTCTCTTAGCTTGCATATGACTAATTAAGGGAAACAATTCAATCTTAGGGTTGCTAGTAAAAGAAGTGGTGCAACTAGGAAATCACATTTCTCTTTATATGTAGTCATAAAAATTGATAAACCTTTGATTGCCCATATTTCATCGTATTATCTAATGCCCTAAAATGCAAATTTAACCTTGTACAATAAAGGATTAGTCTCTAATTGCAATATCCTAACCAACTTTTTCAAAATAAAATCATGGGAACTACCATTGTCATTCAAAATAATAATATATGAGTCATGCACAAAACCTTTTATCTTTAATAAAGAGCATAAAGAAACAATTATACCTAGTTTTTCTTTAGTTGTTGCTTCTTGATGTAATGCATATGTAGTCCAATCAAGAGCAAAGTTAAGTACCTCCTCAATGTTGTGCAATAGGGTTGTGTTTTGATTGTCATTGGTGGGTAGAGTTTGAACTCAACCAGCCAATCGATAATGTCCAGGTTTTCCATAACGATGACAAGTAAACTTGGGCTTTTTAATTTAAACATTAAGATGTGCAGTTTGAGGCTTTACCTCATTGTTTGGATTGTTGTTTGCATACATTTGTACATTACTGCTTCTTGGTTGGAAGTTGAAAAGTCAATTACATGGAAAAGAATTAGGTCAATATGGCACAAAATGTTTCTTCGAGTTGCGGTTGTTGTTGAAAAGTCAAGATTAATTGCGAATCATTTGAGCAATGGATTGAAATTAATTCTCGACATCATGGGCATAGGAAATACCTTCATGAAGGAAAGTGGGTATTAGAATTTGACAAATTTGGGTGGTGCCTATGTAATTCATGTGGTGTGGACACTTTAATAAGTGTCACTTTGTGTGTGTGTGTGTGTGTACTGTGTGTCTTAACATTAGGGATTAGAGTTAGTTAGCTTAACTCTAGCCAATTGGTGGAGGGTTGGTTAGGTCAATAACTTAGGTTGTACCCTCACTTTTTTTCAATTCAGTTCAGCATATATACTCTACTCTCTTGCTTCAACTCACTCACTATCACTATCTTATTTCTCTCTCCTCCATATCTGATTGGTTTTCTCACATTTGGTATCAAAGCATCTCTTGCATGGGTCTTGCTTAACCATTGCCAATCGATGTTGCTCCACTTGTTTTCCTACTCCCATTACCTCTCAGCTCCAGAAAGAGTAAGAAGATTATTTGAATTGCATGTTTGCTATTTCAACAAGTCCCCCACCATCCAATGCCACATAATAGAAACCTTGCCAGCTCTAGCTCCACTAGGCTATGCTCGTCCTTGCTATCATATAGTGTCAACTCAAGTTGCAGTGCCTACACCACCAGTACTTCCCCGCCAAACTACGCTAGGTGTACAATCAACACAACAGCAACATTGCTCTATCTCTCCTCTATCTGTCACCATGGCTCTTGCAATGCCTACTTAGTAGTGCACGGATGCTATGCTGACATTACTCTATGCCTTTGTTTTAGCATCCCCACTATTGCTAGCACCACCTTTGCAGAGGCACTACCGCCAATTGATTGTGCAATGGTGACTGTTGTCGCCTCCATGTCCAAAATCATTGTCTCCTCCTTGCGTATAGCTTTGCTCCTACACTACCTTGCCCTACGCCACTTCCTCCTACTACCTTACACACTACCATCCCCACTACTTTATGCCAACTCCTTGTGCCACTACCTCTAGCCTTTGCCTACTATCCCACTTACCAACCTATCTTCTCTGCCATCTCACATTGCTATTAACTTCCACATGTTGCACTCTAATGTTGACTGAGCCACCATCGAGTCCCATATGCTTGACATGCTTCTATAGAGGTGTCCAAATTTGGGGCTTTTGTCTATTCTGCCTCCAATACATGGATTGACACTTGATAACCTAAGATTGCACAATTTCATCTCAGTTTGCATGAGAAATTTGAGACTTTTGCTCCTAAGGCTCCAACATGTATCGAGAGGCAAATTCCAACTTTTGTTCACTGTTGGCATGCCTCCTAATGTGACATTTCTACATAAATTTGAGTTGTAAGGTATAACTTTCTTCACTTTTTTGGATTTTGTGTGAATAAGTTTGGGGCTTTGCCCAACATGCATTCAAAGGCAAGAAACATGTGGTACAACAACATCTAATTGCAATTATAGTCAGATTGATCAAATTTTTTTGGGAAAATTCAATAAACTTTAGCAAGGATCGACATTAAGTTGTTGTAAATCATACTTTTGTGGGCAGGCATTTCAAGGCATGTGTGGTACAATAATGCATTAATGTTATTTGTAGGTTGAGTGTTGATTTGTGTGACATTGGGCACATTTTGGTATATTTGTGATAGTTTGGTACTTGTATCTTAATCTCGTGGTGATTTTGGCACTTTGACAAGGATACTCTATACTATAGCAATGAAGTATTTCGCTCCTAAATTTTTTACATTATTGATAGCATGGCATGTTAGGAGCATAATGATCAAAGGAGCATCCTTATTGTCCTCACATAAGAGGATAAACTTGATGGCACGAACTACCCATTGTCCACAACCTTATTGTGGTGAAGGGCTTGTGGACTACATCACAAGTGATAGGATGTGACTAGAAGGTATTGCACCACAACATAACACTTGAGAATAGGTTGATGGTGATGTTATTGATGCCCTAATTAGGACCAGAGGAGGTGGGACTTGAAGGATGTACATGCATTTCCCTTGATTACCTTATTAGTGGAAAGGGCAATTATTTTGTACATTTGTTCTTATAGGGCCTCAAAATCTACTTGGGATGTACTTGAGTGCATGTTTGTAGCACACAATGAGGCAAGGATATCCTATATCTGCAAAGAGCTTGCCAATGTGAACATGCATGAGGATGATAACATGACGGATCACCTTACTCATATACAGGATTTGCGTGAGCAGCTGCTTAATGTTGATGAGGTCATTTAGAATGCTAAATTGATAAACATCACACTAAACTATCTTCTTGGGTCATATCTTAGTTTCCATGCCTCTTTGATGTTGTCTTTGGGGGGAGGGGAAGTAGCCCCTTATATTTGTGGAGTTGGAAGGCTTCTTGCTAGAAGAGGAACAAACTCAAAAGAATATTGCATCGCATTCAAGTGATGTGGCTATGTTGAATGTTGATGAGGTCATTCAAGTTGTTGCATTGGTAAATATCACATTGAACTCTCATCCTGAGTCATATCATGGTTTCCACACCACTTTGATGTTGTCTTTGGGGGGATGAAGGAGCCCCTTACATTTGTGGAGTTGAAAGGCCTCTTACTACAATAGAAACAAACTTGGAAGAATGTTGCATTGCTTCAAGTGACGTGGCTATGGTTTCCAAGTACAAAGGCAAAGGAGAAGTCAGACAAAATGTAAAAAATCAATCTAATATTGATGTTCGATAGCCATCAAATAAGGTTGCCCAATATTTAAAAAAGTTTAAGAAGAAGGAAAAATGTCATTATTGCAAGAATCAGGTCACTATATTAATGAATGTAAAAAGATATTGACCAATGAGAAGAAGGACTTCAATTTGGTTGTCTAGGAGATGTCAGCACGAGAGCAAATCTACTGATGGTGATGCTTTAGGCAACTTTGTGGAGGAGGACTATGCAATTTTGATTCTTCAATAGCTGATTCAACATTTAATGGTGCTAAAACGTAGCACACATTGTATTTTGATAGTGGGGCATCAAAGCACATCATTTCTAGAAAGTGTCTTTTTACCTCTTTGTATTCTGCCCCTATTGGGAAGCATGTTACATGTGCAAACAACAACAGTTTATGATGTGTGTGGCATTAGTATAGTCATTGTTACTATTGCATATGATTCTGATTTCATGCTTCTAGATGTCTTGTTTGTCCCTAGGATTACAAAGAACTTGTTGCCTATCCTTGCTCTTAATAAGCATGGCTTTCAAGTCATATTTTAGGATGACAAATGCATTATCCAAGAAAAAGAGATGGATTATGCACTCAGGCTATTTTGCACCCTGTATAAGGGTGTATTTTTGTTGGATATCGATGATAGATAGTCTCATCATGCTTTGACATTGCTCCTTTCCTTGCAATGTAGAATGCGGAGCTATGGAATGAAATATGAGTTTTGGAAGTTTGATGAACCTTAAGAGGTGCCATATGACAGATCCATTGCCTCCAATGGAAACTCACCTCCTCATGCATGGGAAGGATGTATTCTTAGCAAAATGAACAGGTTTTCTTTCAAAAAGGACGGTGCAATGCATCATGTCTAAAATATGTAGTTTATTCACTCTCATGTTTGTGGTCTCACAAGGCCGCATGCACTTGTGGCTCATCTTGACTTTATCACATTTATTGAGTTGAGTACTCTCGGTATACATGGGTGTATGGAGTGAAGGCAAATTTTGATGAATTCATGAATTTTAAATATCTTTTTACAAAGGTTGAGGTTGAAACTGGCTTGAAAGCATAAACACTTCACACAAATAGAGGGGGAAAGTACATGTCTCATGCTTTTGAGACATATTTCTTTGATCATGGCATTATGCATTAAGACATTGTTAGAATGACACCTCAACAAAATGGTGTTGTTGAAATGAAAAATCAAACTCTTATGGAGATGACTCATTGTATGCTAAAAACCAAGGGGTAGCCTCATAAATTTTGGCTAAAAGGCCTTCAATGTGCAAATCATGTGTTGAATCATGCAGCTACCAAGGCAATGAAAACAATTACACCATTTGAAGCTTAGCATGGCAAGAAAATCAAAGTTGACTACTTTTCATGTGTTTGGTTGCACAACCTATCCACATGTTTTGAAAGAGCTTCATGAGAAGCCTCATGACATGGCTATAAAATGCATATTTATTGGCTATAATTCAGAGCAAGGGCTATCATTTGTATAACCCACCCAAAAGAAAGTTTCTGTAAGTAGGGATGTAATATTTGCTAAAGCATTATCACATTATCAATTTCAAATACCAACTAGCAATGACATTGGTGATGTCTTCAAGGGTCTTTTTCCACTTTCTTTGGAGTCTATGCTTGTTGTAAATGGTAGGATAGCATAATGCAACAAGCTATTATTGCACCACATGCTCCCAAATAGTAGGGTTTTGATGATGGTTTTCCACATGCACTAGAAGATGTAGTACGGCATGAAAGGGCTATTGTAAATGCAATGGAAACAATCTCGAGATGGCTATTACATACCTCTAGAAGAGTAGAATGGATGCTCCTTTAGCACAACATGCTAGGAGGGCTACTAGCATGCATCATATGATGTAGAAGGGGCACACTTGGCTGATTTTATAGAAGTAGATGATTATGATGAGCATGTGTTTATGAGCTCACTATTGGATGATGATGAGCTTACTTCCTTGTACAAAGCTCAACAAGATGTACATTGGATACAAGGCACGTAAGATGAGTTGGACTTTGTTGTCACTAACTCTACATGGGATCTTGTGGATTTACCACACCTGGTAAGAAGGACATTGGCATAAAATGGGTTTTTGAACATAAATGAAAGGTTGATGGTACTATTTATAGGTACAAAGCATGGTTGGTAGCAAAAGGCTATGTGTAGAAGAAGGGCATAGATTATGAGAAACCTTTCACTCTTACATCCCCTATGAGTATGGTGAGATGTGTAATTACTATGGTTGCAAATTATGGCTGAAAAGTACATTAGTTGGACATTAAGATAGCATTTTTGAATGGGGATTAGCATGAGGATGTTTATATGTCACAATCTCTAGGGTTTGTGACTAAAGGAAAGGAAACATGGTATGCAAGTTGCATAAAGCTCTCTACGATCTCAAATAGGCTCCTCGTGCACGATACTCTAAATTGATGCTTATTTGGCTAGTAAAGGGTTCAAAATTAGTCCAACTGCTCTTGCTTTGTACATTAAGAATGAAGGGGGGGAGGACTTTCTAATTATCATTCTTTATGTTACTACTCACTAGACCTACAAAGAGAAAAATTATAGATTTTAAGGTTGAATTAACACGTGCATTTACTATGTCAGATATGGGCTACTTACATTATTATTTGGGGATTTATTTCACCCAAAATAAGCATGGTATCATCATATCATAGTCACCATATGTGGAGAAGTTGTCACGTAGGTTTAATATGTATGATTGCAAACCTATGTTCACTTCTATGCAACTAGGCTTAAAGCTATCTATGCATGATGGTGAAGAGATATCTAATGTTGTAATTTATAGCCAAGATACTGGCTATCTTATTAACCTTTGCAACACACCTTGATATTTAGTATTCAATATTTCAAGTGAATAGGTATATGCATAGCCCATGCACCATACATTGGTAGGCTATTAAGCAAATCTTTAGATATTTGCAAGGTACTCAATCATGTCTATTGTTATTTTCTAGGGAGGAGACTTGCACTAATAGGCTTATAGTGATTTAGATTGGGCTAGTGATACAGAAACTATTTCTTTTTAGGCCACTCGTGCATTTTATGGCTAAGCAAGAAACAACCTATAGTGGCTACCTTGTCTTGTGAGGTTGAGTACATAGTAGCCTTCACAACAACAATGGAATGTGTATAGTTGTGTATATTATTTGTTGATCTACATTTACCATTAGAGGGTCCAACACCACCCATTCTTTCTAGCAGTGAGAGTGCTATTACAATGCCATGAAATCTTTGTTTCATGCTCACACAAAACACATTGAGATGCATTATCATTATGTCAAAGAGAGAGATGCTATGTAGGAGAGATCAATTTGATGTATATATCCATATAGGAAAATGTTGTAGACAATTTCACCATGACTCTACTCTGTCAATTTGAGAGGAGGAGACTCTACTCACAAGATGAGGAGACATTATTCCATTCAACCCAAGGAAGGGATATGCTGAAGGTCTCTCATCTCTTCTACTCTAATTCAAGAAGACAAGACGTTGAAGAACCCTATCCAATAGAACTCATATCCCTACTATTGTCTCTACTCTGTCCATTAGAGAGAGAGAGAGAGAGAGAGAGAGAGAGATCATATATATTCTCTTGCTCTTGCTCTATACTAGAGAAATATCTACTATTGTTCTTAACCTTACTTGCCAAGGTGAGAGAGAGAGAAGTATTGCTCTCCATGACACAAGAAGAACCATTCGCGTTCTTCTTCTTCTTCTTCTTCTACGAATCATATATCCATCATGGCCCCAAAGAGAAGGAATTCAAAAATAGAAATAGCGAGTGGCCATATTAACATGGAAGCAACGATTGGAGGTGCGAGCACAAGAGTCATTAATGGAGTCACGAGCATGGGGATAACAACCCTTTACCAATCGTGATACCATAATAGAAATAAGATAAGTCTCTTAAGAGATATTGCGATCTTAGAGTATTCACTTGGTAAATTATTAGAACATCTTATATGCTAGAAACTGTTAAGAAAACTACGAAAACCTAGAACTCAAGAGAAATTATGAGGAATTTTTCAAGACAAATTTATTAAGAACGAAACCCTAAAGGAATTAGTCAAGGATATAGTTTTAATCTAGAAGCTTTGATAGAAGATTTTAAAGACATGAAACATCTCGAAGTTGAAGAAACTGACTTAAGGCCAAGAAACTTGGGTTATAAGAATGTCATCATAAACCTTAAACTGAGAAGTTAGAGACCCCAAAATCTAGATATCCTAGTTAAATTCCAAGGGGAAGAGATCATTGTGTGAAATTCAAAGGTCGATTGCTACGAGATTAATCATCATTTGAAAGTTGCATGATTGTTTGAAGATAATTGCTTGAAGACATCAATCTTGTTTGTGATTTTCTAGATTAGATCTTGATTGAATTAAGTATTGGAACATATATAAATTGAGGAGCCCTATACCTCCCCCAAGGATAGGTGTTGAATCCCCATACCATGAGGGGATGTTTTTACCGTTGTGGAAGCATGGACCAACTCCGATGGTGAGAGGTCTCTTAGGAGGGATCGTATTAAGTAGGAGATGTTAGGGTCCTAGGGGGGCTTTGCAAATCCTCATGCCCAAAATATGCTTTGCATTCCCCAAATCTTTCATGGAGAAAGCTGATTTCAGCTGATCTTTGAGAGCATCCAATCTAGTCTTTCTTTTCCTAGCTAGCAACATATCATCCACATGCAAAACAAGTATGCTGGGGCTGCCATCTGTATCCTTTTTCATGTACAAACAATGATCTGCATGGCTATGTGTAAATCCCTGAGATAGCATAAAAGTGTCAAAACTTTTGTACCACTACCGTGGTGCTTGCTTCAACCCATACAAGTTGTGTTTTAGTTTACACACCATTTGCTCTTTTCTAGGAACTACAAAGCCCTCAGGCTGTTTGATCTCCTCATCAATGTCACCATGTAGAAAAGTCAATTCAACACTCTAGCACCAAACCTAATAACATATCTCTATCTCATGTTATCCTCCTATCAAATTGCCCATCCAATCTTAAGCTAAAGCCAACATCCCAAAATATAATGTGGAAGCCAATGCTATGAAGGGAGTCCCTTATGCATCAGCTTGTGGCTCTCTTATGTATGCTATGGTTGCTACTCGTCTAGACATTGCTCATGCAGTGGGAGTTGTTAGCAAGTTTATGTCAAATCCTGGCAAAACACATTGGGAGGTTGTCAAGTGTATTCTTCAATACCTAAAGGGTACACAAAGAAAGTGTATTTGCTATGGGCAAGGTGCACTTAGTTTGCAGGGTTATTGTGATGCAGACATGGCAGGTGACTTGGACACTTGTAGGTCCATTTGCATGCCAAATATCATTTTAATTTTGCTACACGGTCCATGAAATCCTAACAATTACATGTTGGGTTCTTTGCAATGTGCACATCATAACACTCTCGCAAGACACTTAAGTTAGGTGTCTCTAGTTCGAAAAGCTCGTGCTTCAAGGGCTTCATCACTATGTGGCCCTTCATGGTTGCATCTACAACTAATGATAAGTCTATTCTTTTCCTTGCAGCTTGTGAAACACCTCTCAGATATCTATATGAGCCCTCACTAGTATCCACTTATTATGTTGCCTTTTGTGAAACAAACCCACCACTCTCCAACATGTGGATTTCTTCTACAATCAAATTTGTGCCTTGTGCCACTAGCCATACTTGTGAAACTTTGGGTGGTATGTGATAAATGGAAGAACAAATGTTCCATGTATGGTCCACACTATCATTATAAAACCATATGAATTGATGCCACATTCCATGTTGATTGCTAACTTCTCTTCTTGAGCTGCACCACTCCATGATACCCCAAAATGAAGGTGTAGGCACCCCATGCGTCGTGATTGGTTTTTTGCATTTTCCATGTCTAGATCCCAATCAACCTTGACATTGCACACGATTGTAAGTTGGAATTCTTCTTATAGCCCAAACACAGTCATGAAGGATTGTCTCCACCACCATTTTCTTCGAAGAATTTGGTGATAGTGCCCTTGATTGATTGGAAGAGAAAGGGTCCTCAAAGTTTAGTTTTCTTATGTCCTTTCTTCTAGATATGTTTTTTGTCACATATTCAGGCTTGCAAGAGGTGCTTCCTCTGACCCCATTTTTCCATCAACTGTTCATTTCCTCATTTACAGTCATATTGTCCCCTCTAAAATCAGGTTGTTGATGCATTTTGTTTCTAGCTATCACCTCCTCAATTCCTTGTTGTAGTCAACTCAAAAGCTTCTCTACAACACTAGGTCCTACACCATGGAACTTTCCACGAATGAATGCATGCCATTTCATACTCTATAGTAGAGCATTGGCCAAATCATTGACACATGCATCCTACAAGCTAATAGATCTTTTGAATCCCTCCTTTGCCAACTAGCTTGCATGCATTGGCTTTGCTAGATTTGTGGTTGGCATATGAGCAATGTCCTCTACCACCACTTGGACGAATACCAATATGAGGGCATATAGAGTGTGAGAAAACAATTGCACTGCACATCACATCCTACCCTTACAGGTTACATCTTACCATGGCAAAGTGTCACCTCCAATGTGGATATTTGATGTGACACCAATTAAGCCAAAAATCCCTTGCTAGAATGTTGGAATTGGTAAATTTTCCTAGGGTCCACCAAGCACTATTGCATCATCTTCTATAGTTACACACATCTATATGTGGCACAAGCACTTATGCTCATCTTGGAAACTTTTGTATACATACTATGATGTGTGTATTTGGAGACCTTGCTCTCAATGAAATAAGAAAGATCTCTCCCTTCCTTGCATTATGTTATCCGAACCACCATTGAACACTATGTAGATGGCCCTCCAATTGGTGGCTACACTTCTCCATCACTTCATTCAACTTTGACCAAAATAAGACTTGTGCATCTATATCCTCTTCCTTTGTCTTTCTTATTACTAGAGTCATTAACTCTTTTACACTACAAAAACACAAGATAGAAATTGAAATTTAAGGAGAATTTTGTTCGTTACATTCGTGTTGTGAGGGTAAAATCATGTAAGAGAAACTACATTGGGTCATACACATCTACTTCCAAGGTGGTCCAATCATTAATATGATACACATGGTCAAAGTATATCCAACTATTGCATAGATCCCTAGTGCCATTCTTTCACATATGATTTACTAAGTCAACCCCAAGGCTAGCCCAGTTGTTGACATTTTGAATATAAAGCACTTGCTATCATTGTCAATAGCATGTCTGATAAATATGCTACCATGAAAAAATTTGTATGGACAATGTTGCTTTAACTTTAGAAGATGAGATTCCATCCCTTGATGCTACACAGACCATGTGTTTGAACCTATGTATACGAAATACCGAACATCATATGCATGTATTTTTAATGATATTTATGGTACAATTGGTATCTGTGAATGGAATAATCATTTATATATTCCTTTGAACAAGTGGTTGGAGTTTCTCGAGCATTGTTGAGAGTTCAGTGTCAAACATGGTGTGAGGTGCCCGCCCATCGGCTTTCCAGGCACTCTTTTAGCGGTCTATCGAGAAACAAATCTAAGCGTCGCTGCCCAGCACTCCCAGGGAATGTTCCGAGTTTTGTCGCCTAGGGTTTCTCGAATCCGCCTCGCAACGAAACGTTCACGACCGAACCCACTAGGATCGACCTGAAATTTGGGTTCCTAGTTATCAAGGTCTCCTATTAGCATTCTAGCATCAGGTTTTGGACATCCTACTTTATGCAGAGATACCCAATCCAAAGCAGACCCATGCCGCACTTGGTTCAAAGAGAATGGGAAACAAGAGGGATGCATTGCTCAACCTCTGCCCATAGGGCATAGTCCCATTCCGGTCCCCTAAAATGGCATGAATCGGGTTCTAACCTAACAATACCTAAAGGTTGAATGACGATAAAAACTTATGAGAAGCCTCCCAGCTCTCTGGGACCACCTTGCCGTAGGACGGACCTGTCGGGGGTTTCGCCCACCTGCTTCCCTTAATAGCTTTAGTTTTCTAATTAGGTCCTATCACATTTATGTGTGACACTTAAAGTCAGCTTCATTAATTAAGCCTTTTAGGGAACAGGGTTCGTTCGCATAGCTTATAGCACAGACACGAAAACAGAGCAAAGCAATCTATTGACAAACAAGTTCAAACAAGTTCCTTAACTTATCTTCAAGTTAATCTTTGTCTCCCGCCCATACAGGAGAAATTATGTATCGCTTCTGTCCAATAGAAGTATCCCTTCTGCCATGCAGAAGTAACTGGTCCAATTCACATGGCACCACAAACTCAATCCTTTATCTAGAATAGGATCTCCCAACATGCCCAGATGTTGGGGGCCACGGAGGTCTTCAACTCCATTCTAGACCTAGCAAGGGGTGTCCAGAGCTCCAACTGACCCGCAAGCTGTCTAGGAGCAAAACATCATTCCCGTGGTTGGCCTTTTCACCACTCGACCTTCGGCCCATGAATCGAGCAGTGCCCTCTCGGGTTAATACGCGGTGCGATCATGGAGGTGATCCACCCATACAATATATCCTTCCTTAATTAAATCCTTTAAGAATTAAGCACAAACAAGGCATTCAGCCTAATATCATTTTCCAAGAAAACATTCCTTTATTCCCATGGTGACTTGTCATCACAGACCCTTGCCATGCATTTACCATAAATCACAAGCACTTGGAATAATCATCCAAACAACAATTAACAACCAATTGAATATAAAAGCATTTAGGATATTGTTCGATAAATCAACAAAACCAATTGCACTCTTTCCAACCAATGCAAAAATAGACGATATAACATTTTCATCGTATATTTGCTCTCCCCCTTGGGATCTAAGAGCAATACTATGCAAACATGATCTTAACACTTCCTTCCTTTGGCTAGGGCATATGTTAAGGGCTCAAACACTATTCATGATGTAAGTTCTATAGGTCACTTACCTTGATTGACAACCCAACCCTGGATTTGGATTGGCAAAAGTCATCGTTATCTGAGGGAACTCAAGACATCCTAGTTTTAACCCTTATGATCAATTTCTTGTACTAGCCCTTAGTCAAGTCATGAGGTAACTAGAAAATTATCCTCATATATCAAACATGTCATAGGCATAACGTATAAATACTTGATAAGATAAGTGCGAGATGATCTCAAATAATTAGACTTCAATAGGCCTTGTATTGACCTAGAATCTAGTTTTTCTTAATATTTGGTCTCTTAGGCTAAGTACTTTTGAAGTATCCAAACTTTAAACTAGTACTTTCTATTCATGATTCTCAATGTCATATTCTTTTAGTAATTATGCTATTTATAACCCTTGACTATACTTTAATTTAGCACTTGTATGCCCAATCTTTTAATGTCGTTCTTTTTGACGACTATGCCATTCATAACGCTTGACTGATTCTTCCTTGTAATTGCTCTACTAGCAAATAAGTCATATGTAACTAGGTGCAATTATCTTCCCTTGATATATGCACTTCACAATCTCCATCTTCCGAGTAGGTGAGATGAAATTTATCATTTTCCATGACCTATACTCGTGCATCGTAGTATGGGGCCTAACGTATCTCATATGAGAATCAAAGCAAGCATCTATCAATTTGGAAATACATTACTTACGACCGGAACCGCAGTTGGATTGATAGTGATGCCTTTGCCCGAAGCCTTGTTGCTGGTTGTAGGATTGTCATCGCACGGGACATTCTTCGCTTGGAGGCCATCATCCGCAAGTAGACTCAAGAGATTAAGAAGATGGAATAGATTCAAGATGGGAGAGCGTAAGAGAAGATGGTTAAGTCGAGGATCGAGATAGAGGGAATTGAGCTAATTCTCTTCCTTGCAGCCTCTTGAGGTGACTCTTCTCTCTCCCTCTCTCTCAAGCTCTCTTTCAAGCTCTTTCTCACAATCTCTTGGAGGGGTATCCTTCTCTCTATCTCTCTCTTGCAGCCTCTCGGGGTCTCCTTATGCTTCTTATGCTTCTCCCATGCCTCGTATTTATAGTGAATTAGAGAAGTGGGCTTGTGCTTGAGAAGTAGAGCTCTTTGTGGAGGGGGATCTTGGAAAGATCAGTGATTTGATGCTCAGATCATAAATCTGATGGTTCCATTGGCTCCGAAAGGGAGGGTAAAACCCCAAGACGCTTGGTTAGAAAGCTCTTAGTTCACTCCTTCTTCTTTTCTTTGTTCAAAGTGCTGTCCACTGCCTGTGTACTGCGATCGCGGCGCGCGCGATTTCGCAAATCCTCTCTTTATTTTTTTCTTTTTATAAAATCTCCAAACTAACTAAAATATCTATTGTCTTTTCTTTTAAATGACGTCCAGTTTCTAAAAATCTCCATATCTTTTTTTAGGATAATATCTAAAATATCTAAAATATACTAGTTTTGCCCAAAATCTAATATTTTTGGACCATCCAAACTATACACATTAACCTAGTGATTAGTATAACTCATAAGTCTTTTCGCATTGCAATTTACGTAAAGGGTGACTACGGTCCTTTTCAATCCGAGAAAAATATCAGATTTATGACTCTTGATTTTTCTAAATAAAATATTTTAAATTAAATAAAAATTATTAACAATTAATGTTAGTTAGTTTTTACCTTAATTAGTCTTTAGTTAGTAAACTTACTAACTTATTAATTGACTAGCTAACTTTCGAACCAACCAATTAACTTTTATTATGCAGAGATATTACATCCTCCTCCCCTTAGAGAAATCGAGATGTCCTCATCTCGAGAGAACGAGGTGGATCATTTTGGAACCTGTGGGTTATGGGCCCACCATGCTTTCGCTGCGCTACTCTGATCTCTCACAGACATATGGTCTTTTGAAACAATAACCTATGGTATTTGATATATCCGAGTCTTTTGGTTATAATAGAAAATTTATTGTAGTTACATCTCATGGATACCTTCTAGGTTTTTCCTAAGCACTTGGTATATTCTAGATCACTAGAGCTTGTACAGCTTATTTCTTGTAAGCTCAAGTTCTCTTCGAGCTCCATTAGGACAATTGATATAGTTATGTCCAATGTTGTGGCACTTGGAGCATCGGTGTTTAGGGTGCTTTGGACATTCCCCTTTGAAATGACCTAACTCCTTGCAATAGAAATAGCGTGGAGATTTATCACTTGCGGTCACAAGGTTCTTGGTTGTCCTTGGCAGGATTTTCTTCTTTAGACCAAAGTGTCCTAGGATTCTTTTAGCAGATTGGAGTGGTCCTTTATCTTGGAAACTACATTTCCAAATTGTCATGTCCTTAGTTCGGGATTGAGCTCCATGGAAAATTGGCTTTGCTTGTAATACTAAAGAATACTTCCAAGCTTCGACATTCTGGTAAGACCCAGTCTATATTAGTTGAGAAGAAATGACTTAAGAGAAATTCATTGCACATTATAACTATCATTCCTTGCCTGAGTATCTCTAATCATTTGCAAGTTCTAGGCTCAAAATAGATGCAACTCATAATACTCAAGTTAACCGTAGTTACAAGAGTAAAGTTTATTCCAATACAAGTTGTATTTCATGTCGACAAAATTTCCAAGATTTCTAATAATCCTGAAGTGGTGTAGTAGGTTCTAAGTCTTCGTCTTCATCTGATTCCTCTATATATCCGAAGACTGCACTTGTGTAGCTTCGTTTTCTTGGAGGCTCCATATCTTCTAGACTTAAGTTAGGGCAGTCTGCTTGGACATGTCCTAGCTCATTGCAATGGAAACATTGACGGTAGGGACATCTCCTACGGATGTGCCCTATCTCTCCACATGTATGGCATCTCTTATCTAGATCTCGGGAGTCATCTTTACTACAAATTTCCGACTTAAATTCTTGGACGATTGGATTCGCTCGGAGTAATGCATCTTGTAAGTCTGTTGGACGCATTGCTTCAAGATGGTGGTTCAGAGGAGTGTTTAGGCCATGGCAAAACTTGGATACTTGCTACGCAATATCCATAGGTGGTGCGTATTTTTTTTAGTAGGGTTACAAACTTTGAGTAGTAAGCTTCCAAAGTTAATTCTAGTTGCTTTAGCTTGAAGAATTCATTCATCTTCAAAGTCTGGTAGGTTGGCGGAAGGTATCATCCGCGTACAGCATCTTTCAGTTGAACCCAAATAACAGCGGCTTCAGAAACACCTTCATCTTTGCACCATTGCTTCCACCATAATCGAGCCTGGCCAACTAACTTAAGTTTGGCTATCATTGCTTGATTGGTACAGGCAGTTCCCGAAGCAAATAAATAGTCATCCATCGACTCAATCCATATCTCTGCCTCTGCTGTGATGTCTATCCCTTCTCCATCAAACTCGGGTACCTTAATTTGCTTAAGAAAGAATTTTTTCTCTTGCATGTCAACATTCGTGGGTGCCGAAGGTGCCTAACAATCAAGCCATACTTCTTAGATTATTTTGTTTAGGACATGTCTACAAACCATACATTAATCAATCTCGTATCATTAAAAAGTTTCGCTCTGATACCAACTCTAAGGTGCCCGCCTATCGGCTTTCCAAGCACTCTTTTAGCGGTCTATTGAGAAACAAATCTAAGCGTCGCTGCCCGGCACTCCCAGGGAATGTTCCAAGTTTTGTCGCCTAGGGTTTCCCGAATCCGCCTCGCAAACGGAACGTTCACGACCGAACCCACTAGGATCGACCTGAAATTCGGGTTCCTAGTTATCAAGGTCTCCTGTTAGCATTCTAGCATCAGGTTTTGGACATCCTACTTTATGCAGAGATACCCAATCCGAAGCAGACCCATACTGCACTTGGTTCAAAGAGAATGGGAAACGAGAGGGATGCGCTGCTCAACCTCTCTGCCCATAGGGCATAGTTCCATTCCGATCCCCTAAAATGGCATGAATCGGGTTCTAACCTAACAATACCTAAAGGTCAAATGACGATAAAAACTTATGAGAAGCCTCCCAGTTCTCTAGGACCACCCTGCTGTAGGACGGACCCGTCGGGGGTTTCGCCCACCCGCTTCCCTTAATAGCTTTAGTTTTCTAATTAGGTCCTACCACATTTATATGTGACACTTAAAGTCAGCTTCATTAATTAAGCCTTTTAGGGAAGAGGGTTCATTCGCATAACTTATAGCATAGACACGAAAACAGAGCAAAGCAATCTATTGACAAACAAGTTCAAACAAGTTCCTTAACTTATCTTCAAGTTAATCTTTGTCTCCTGCCCATACAGGAGAAATTATGTATCACTTCTGTCCAACAGAAGTATCCCTTCTGCCATGCAGAAGTAACTGGTCCAATTCACATGGCACCACAAACTCAATCCTTTATCTAGAATAGGATCTCCCAACATGCCCAGATGTTGGGGGCCACGGAGGTCTTCAACTCCATTCTAGACCTAGCAAGGGGTGTCCAGAGCTCCAACTGACCCGCAAGCTGTCTAGGAGCGAAACATCATTCCCGTGGTTGGCCTTTTCACCACTCGACCTTCGGTCCATGAATCGAGCAGTGCCCTCTTGGGTTAATACGCGGTGCGATCATGGAGGTGATCCACCCATACAATATATCCTTCCTTAATTAAATCCTTTAAGAATCAAGCACAAACAAGGCATTCAACCTAATATCATTTTCCAAGAAAACATTCCTTTATTCCCATGGCGACTTGTCATCACAGACCCTTGCCATGCATTTACCATAAATCACAAGCACTTGGAATAATCATCCAAACAACAATTAACAACCAGTTGAATATAAAAGCATTTAGGATGTTGTTCGATCAATCAACAAAACCAATTGCACTCTTTCCAACCAATGCAAAAATAGACGATATAACATTTTCATCGTATATTTGCTCTCCCCCTTGGGATCTAAGAGCGATACTATGCAAACATGATCTTAACACTTCCTTCCTTTGGCTAGGGCATATGTTAAGGGTTCAAACATTTGAGATATCGAGCTCCACTCGTGATATGCTAGGGTGACCGTTGTGCATTTATGTCACCGACGTGTCAGTTTGCAGATGCGGTTGGTACACCGCCCATGAATAATAGCTACATGACAGCTATCCTTATCTACTCTAGTTCGTGGCTCAGTTAGTATGCCACCTTAGTTAGTTGAGTTTGGTTTTTGAGACCCATATATAGGGTTCTTCTATTTCTATGTACTAGAGTTCTTTTGGCTTACACAACTAAGAAGAGGAAAACTATTTTCAGCCTCCATCCTTGTGTATATTCCCCCATTGTGCAAGCAAGAAAGCTACAAGTGAGACTCCTTCCTTCTCTCCCACAATCTTGACATGGTATCAGAGCCTTATTCGTGGTAAGGAGCTCAAGAAAGCAAGCCAAGCTCGCGGTGTTCTGGTAAGAGGAGCAGTGTTGCTTTCATTTTCCATTTTGGGAGCAGATCTCTACAGGTAGCACAGCCGGAAATTGCAAGAGTGCATTGTCTCAGGTTGAGACGCCTTTCGTGGTGAAGCAATAGGGCAGAATATGCTGCGGGTGAGGGCTTTAGCCCTTGGCGATCCTGTTTTTTTTATTTGAGTTTTGCAGTGTTCTGTAATGGCGTCTGATTCTCTTTCACAGATTGTCACTGAAAAGCTTGACAAGAATAACTTCCAAGCATGGAAGTTTAGAATGACGAATTTCCTTATGGGAAAAGGATATTGGGAATTTGTTGTAGGAAATGAAGAAGAACTAGTTCTTCCTGATGTTCCCAATCAATAGCAAATGCAGGTATTTAAAGCATGGCATGAGAGAGCCAGGAAAGTTATGTACTGGTTGTCTATCAGTATTTCAGACTCTATGATTGTGCATATTCAGGATGCAAGTACGCCAAAGGAGGCATGGGATACTTATCAAAAATGTATAGCACAAATACGCAAGCCAGGAAAATGCAGCTCAAGCAAGAGTTGCACAATGTGCAAAGAGAAAGTATGAGCATCAATGACTACCACATGAAGGTGAAGAAGATTGCAGATGCACTTGCTTCCATTGGGTCGCCAGTGGAAGATGATGATTTAGTCTCAGTGACCTTGAATGGTCTAGTAAAGGATTATGCACAGTTCTGAACATCCATTTCCGTCCGTGAAAGATTTCCTGATTTTGAGGAGTTGATTGCTCTTCTAATTTCTGAGGAGCAGAGAAATGGTGGTGCATCTTCTTCAGGAGGAACTTCAAAAGAAGCTGTTTTCTACTCAAATGCTGGAAGAGGTAGAGGAGGCCGATTTGGAGGCCGTGGTAGAAATCAGAATATGTAGCAAACTCAAGAAAACCAGTCCTATGGAGGAGGACGTGGTAACTCTAGAGGCAGGGGGAGCCAAAGAGGTCGTGGTGGATGGCAAAGAGACCAAAATGCAAACAGTAATGTTGAATGCTACTATTGTGGTAAAATGGGTCATATGGCTAAAGACTGCTATAAGAAGCAGAATGACATCATGAATGGAAAACTGCAACAATGAAATTATGCATATTCTAGTAGACAGGGTGATGACAGAAATGAACATTTGTTTATGGTGCAACACATGAACAATTCTGTGACAAGTGTAGAAGAAAGCAACGAAGTGTGGTATGTTGACTCAGGCGCATCAAACCACATGACAGGTCATGCAGAATGGATGGAGGATGTAAGGAAAATGGAAAAACCAGGATTTGTGGAGACCGGTGATGATACTGCACATCCTATTGTGCAGATTGGAAAAATTCCTTTGTCTATGCAGGATGGGAAGAAGAAATACCTGTCAGATGTATTTCATGTCCCGAATATCACCAAGAATCTGGTTTCTGTTGGTCAAATGGTTGAGCAGGGCTTGCAGGTCAGATTTAATCCTCATGGATGCTTTGTTGAGGATATGAAAAATAAAGGTCGCTTGTTAGCAAAAGGAAAGAAGAAGGGCAGAATGTTTACGTTGGATGCAGACATGCCTGAACTGATGTAGTTGCAGATATTGATATCTGGCATAAACGCATTGGTCATGTTAATGTACAGCGACTTAAATCAATGCAAGTCCAAAATATTGTTGCAGGATTGCCAAAATTCAAGGTTGCAGAAATGCATAAGGTATATGAAGCCTGTCAGTTTGGAAAACAGGCAAGGAAACCATTTCCTAGACATGTTCAAGAGAGTAAGAAGCCATTGGAATTAATCCACTCTGATGTGTGGACTACTAAAGCTGCATCTCTTGGAGGCTATCATTATTTTGTCAGTTTTATTGATGACTATAGCAGAAAAGTTTGGGTGTATTTTATGAAAAAGAAAAGTGAAGTTTTTGGGCATTTCAAAACTCTTAAAGCTATGGTTGAAAAAGAAACAGACCTGCAAATAAAATGCCTAAGGTCAGATGGAGGGGGAGAGTACCTCTCAAATGAGTTTGCAAGGTTCCTGCAGGAGCATGGCATAAAGCAGCAATATTCATGTAGTCATATCCCACAACAAAATGGAGTTGCAGAAAGGAAAAACAGGCATATTGGAGAGGTATCTCGTGCCATGCTCAACGAAAAAGACTTGCCAGACTTTTACTTGGGCTGAAGCAGTTGCTACGGCAGTCTATATAATGAACAGGACAGACAGATTGAGATCAGGATAATCTTCTCAAAGCAATGCAGATAGTGGTATTCAGGTATCACGAAAAGGAAAAGAGAAGGTAGATCAGCGCATGTTTGATGTGAATGCAGGTCACTCTTATGTGGATGGTGAATCCAGTGGCTCAGAACAGAGCATTGATGATGAGTTGGGTATTCCTTCTATTGTAACACATGGAGTAAGGAAGACCAGGGATGTTTTGAGAGCACCTGGGAGTGAACCTACTTTGCGCAGGTTTACCAGAGCTAGGTATCCTTTGGATAGGCTGAAATATGATGGATTTATAGCCATTCACTATGCATATATGGTCAAAGTGATATAGGAACCAGAACCCACTTCTTTTGAGCAAGCCATGGGAAAAGAAAAATGGGAGAAAGCCATGGATGAAGAAATGGATGCCTTGGAAGCAAATGCTACATGGGAATTGGTACCTTTGCCTAAAGGTAAGAATGCAATTGGCTGTAAGTGGGTTTATAAGGTGAAGCACAATGCAGATGGTTCTGTGAACAGATACAAGGCAAGATTAATAGTCAAGGGGTATGCACAAACATATGGCATTGACTATGAAGAAACATTCAGTTCGGTTGCAAGGATGGCAACCGTAAGAGCAGTCATTGCTATGGCTGCATCAAAGGAATGGTCTTTACATCAGATGGATGTAAAGAATGCCTTCTTGCATGGTGATTTGCAAGAAGAGGTCTATATGGAGCAGCCACCAGGTTATGTGCATGCTGTTCATCCTGAGTTTGTTTGCAAGTTGAAGAAAGCATTGTATGGCGTGAAGCAAGCACCTAGAGCATGGTCTGACAAGATAGGACAGCATCTTGTCACTATTGGCTTTCAGATTTCCAAGGCAGATTTCTCACTTTATGTGAGAAAAACAGAGAAAGGTATTATGCTACTTGTCATTTATGTTGATGATTTGATTATGACAGGTGACAGTGATGAAGATATCCTTCATGTGAAAATGCTATTGAAGCAGAAGTTTGAGATGAAGGATTTGGGAGAGCTGCATTATTTCTTGGGCATTGAGGTGATTAGATCACCAAGTGGGATACAGCTCTTGCAGAGGCAGTATGGATTGGACATGCTGTCCAAATATGGGATGACAGGCTGTAAGCCTATTTCAGTTCCTTTGGAGCAGAATGTGAAACTGAGCGCAGATGCAGGTGAGCTTCTGGAAGACCCTACTATGTACAGATGCATAGTAGGAAGTTTGATTTATATGACTATTACCAGGCCAGATTTGAGCTATGCTGTTGGATTGGTAAGTCAGTTTATGCAGGCTCCAAGGAAACTGCATTTGGATGCGGCTAGACGCATACTCAGGTATGTGAAGTCCACATTGCAGTATGTACTATTTTATGAGACTGGGGTTCAAATACAGTTGCATGGATACACTGATGTTGATTGGGCTGGTAGTATTTCTGATAGACGATCTACTAGTGGATATGTGTTCTGTTTTGGGAGTGTTGCAGTCACTTGGAGTAGCAAGAAACAGCCTACAGTTGCCTTGTCGAGCACAGAGGCTGAGTACAGGGGTGCAACAATGGCTGCATGTGAGGTAGCTTGGTTGCATAAGCTACTTTATGATATGCATCAGCCTACAGATGGGCCAATTGTCATTTATTGTGACAACATGAGTAGTATACACTTGGAAAATAACCCAGTCTATCATGCTAGAACAAAGCACATTGAGGTGCATTATCACTATGTGCGGGAGAGGGTTTTACTAGGTCTTATTGATCTAGTTTATGTCAGCACAGAGGATCAGGTAGCTGACATATTTACGAAGGCATTGGGCGCAGAGAAGCTGCGCAAGTTCAGAGACCTGCTTGGTGTGCAGGAATTGGGATTGAGCTCGAGGGGGAGTGTTGACATATCGAGCTCCACTCGTGATATGCCAGGGTGACCGTTGTGCATTTATGTCACCAACGTGTCAGTTGCAGATGCGGTTGATACACCGCCCATGAATAATAGCTACATGACAGCTATCCTTATCTACTCTAGTTTGTGGCTCAGTTAGTATGCCACCTTAGTTAGTTGAGTTTGGTTTTTGAGACCCATATATAGGGGTCTTCTATTTCTATGTACTAGAGTTCTTTTGCCTTCCACAACTAAGAAGAGGAAAACTGTTTTCAGCCTCCACCCTTGTGTATATTCCCCCATTGTGCAAGCAAGAAAGCTACAAGTGAGACTCCTTCCTTCTCTCCCACAATCTTGACACAAACACTATTCATGATGTAAGTTCTATAGGTCACTTACCTTGATTGACAACCCAACCCTGGATTTGGATTGACAAAAGTCATCTTTATCCGAGGGAACTTAAGACATCCTAGTTTTAACCCTTATGATCAATTTCTTGTACTAGCTCTTAGTCAAGTCATGAGGTAACTAGAAAATTATCCTCATATATCAAACATGTCATAGGCATAACGTATAAATACTTGATAAGATAAGTGCGAGATGATCTCAAGTAATTAGACTCCAATAGGCCTAGCATTGACCTAGAATCTAGTTTTTCTTAATATTTGGCCTCTTAGGCTAAGTACTTTTGAAGTATCTAAACTTTAAACTAGTACTTTCTATTCATGATTCTCAATGTCATATTCTTTTAGTAATTATGCTATTTATAACCCTTGACTATACTTTAATCTAGCACTTGTATGCCCAATCTTTTAATGTCGTTCTTTTTGACGACTATGCCATTCATAATGCTTGACTGATTCTTCCTTGTAATTGCTCTACTAGCAAATAAGTCATATGTAACTAGGTGCAATTATCTTCCCTTGATATATGCACTTCACAAACTCCATCTTCCGAGTAGGTGAGATGAAATTTATCATTTTCCATGACCTATACTCGTGCATCGTAGTATGGGGCCTAACGTATCTCATATGAGAATCAAAGCAAGCATCTATCAATTTGGAAATACATTACTTACGACCGGAACCGCAGTTGGATTGACAGTGATGCCTTTGCCCGAAGCCTTGTTGCTGGTTGTAGGATTATCATCCGCACGGGACATTCTTCACTTGGAGGCCATCGTCCGCAAGTAGACTCAAGAGATTACGAAGATGGAATAGATTCAAGATGGGAGAGCATAAGAGAAGATGGTTAAGTCGAGGATCAAGATAGAGGGAATTGAGCTAATTCTCTTCCTTGCAGCCTCTTGAGGTGACTCTTCTCTCTCCCTCTCTCTCAAGCTCTCTTTCAAGCTCTTTCTCACAATCTCTTGGAGGGGTATCCTTCTCTCTACCTCTCTCTCGCAGCCTCTCGGGGTCTCCTTATGCTTCTTATGCCTCTCCCATGCTTCGTATTTATAGTGAATTAGAGAAGAGGGCTTGTGGTTGAGAAGTAGAGCTCTTTGTGGAGGGGGATCTTGGAAAGATCAGTGATCTGATGCTTAGATCATAAATCTGATGGTTCCATTGGCTTCGAAAGGGGGGGTAAAACCCTAAGACGCTTGGTTAGAAAGCTCTTAGTTCACTCCTTCTTCTTTTCTCTGTTCAAAGTGCTGTCCACTACCTGTGTACTGCGATCGCGGCGTGCGCGATTTTGCAAATCCTCTCTTTATTTTTTTCTTTTTATAAAATCTCCAAACTAACTAAAATATCTATTGTCTTTTCTTTTAAATGACATCCAGTTTCTAAAAATCTCCATATCTTTTTTTAGGATAATATCTAAAGTATCTAAAATATACTAGTTTTGCCCAAAATCTAATATTTTTCGGACCATCCAAACTATACACATTAACCTAGTGATTAATATAACTCATAAGTCTCGTTCACGTTGTAATTTACGTAAAGGGTGACTACGATCCTTTTCAATCCGAGAAAAATATCGGATTTATGACTCTTGATTTTTCTAAATAAAATATTTTAAATTAAATAAAAAATATTAACAATTAATGTTAGTTAGTTTTTACCTTAATTAGTCTTTAGTTACTAAACTTACTAACTTATTAATTGACTAGCTAACTTTCGAACCAACCAACTAACTTTTATTGTGCGGAGATATTACACATGGGAACACCTTGCTCACGAACCAAGGCACTTGTCGCTAGTCTTCTAGCGAGAGTCATTTGCAAGTGTCAACGTCAAGTTGCACTAAAGTCTCTTACCACTTCCTCTATAGTCTTTTACACCTTTTTGACATCAGTTATGCGCATGCCTCTTTGCACCTCATGGTGCCATGTGCCTTGATGGATGAACAGTCTTGACATTGTGCTTACTAACATCACATAATACACTATAGACTTGCACTTGGAGAGTAGGATGGGGGATGCTTACAAAAGACATATCTAAGGCTCCCAAGACCATCAGCTAACATTTTGATAGGTGGTATGTTCGTATTAAGTTTTTACGCGTGGCATGTTATGGGACTTAATCAATATAATTTACTTATAATAGGGTATGAAAACCAAAACATGCTATCCCACAATACTTTTAAGGACTTTACAAAAAATGAAGAGTCTCATACTTGTCCATACCACTTGGTTTGGTGATCCAAAAATTGAGCAGCTAGCATAATTTCTATTGGACACTCAAGCTCTTTGATGCATTTGCTTCAACAAACGATAGTAGCGAATGGCATCGATGTTGACATGGGCTTTATCTAGCAATGGCCATCGTACTTTTGCTACATATCCTCCATAGAATGCATATTGTTCACTAGTAGTGGTGGAAGCTCATATGCCACATTGCCATCATACAAACTTAGGATCTCCTCCACTCTCTCTATGATACTCGTATTATGAAGCAAATGATGTAACACTTGAATACATTATGTACTCAACCATACTCGCAACATAAGAGGATGGCCCTATCACCTCCTCTTCCACATCAAGTGTGATTGGGATGATCTTGTTTTTGGCCTTACTAGGGGGTGGTGGTGAGGATTCCACAATGATTGTTGTCTTCTCAATGCTACAATGGGTCTGGGTGAGGTCTATTATGGGGAAAGGCTAGAATGTAGGTCCATTTCCTTATTCGACAAGATAGTCTTGTGAGACCAAGGTGTCTAGAAAATATACATGGCCAACCTCATAGCCATTATTGCAATGGATCAATTTGCTTGGTATTTTGCCATTTGCATGGGTGATAGTAAGAACATGGTAGCCATTGCCATTGAAAATGTCTTCCTCCTTCAACATCAAGAATCAACTATTTGTGTAGTGTATAATAGGTTTCACTAAGAGGAAGGCCACATATATATGGACCTTTTCTTAGTATTTGGCATAGCACTTGATGATGGGTCAATTTTCCAAGCAATCTACACATGTACATATATGCATGTTAGATATGGGTGATGGTGAAAGACTTAGTGTGGGGATGGGTATTAGATATGAGAGAGAGAGAGAGACAAGAGAATATATAAAGCATGTGTGTGAGAGAGAAAGAGAGAGAGGGGGGAGGAGAGGGAGAGTGTGTGTGTGGATACGGGTGTCAAATATGAGAGAGAGAGGAGACAGAGAGAGAGAGGGGGAGAGGCAGAGAGAGAGAGAGAGGGAGGGAGGGAGGGAGGGAGATAGAGAGAGTGTGTATGTGGATATGTGTGCCAAATATGAGAAAGATAAAGATAGATATGGGAGAAGAGGTGGGGAGAGAGAGAGAGAGAGAGAGAGAGAGAGAGAGAGAGAGAGAGAGAGAGAGAGAGAGAGAGAGAGAGGGAGAGCAACATTCGTACCTATGGGATTAAGTAAATATTCTACACTTGGAGAGGGGCAGTATTATTGTCACTCTCGCGAGCACACCGCTAAGGCCTATGGACCGCTTATTGCTTCAAATGTTTTAAGCTATAGCTACCGCTCACATAGTTGTGCACACTCTCCCATACACAAATGTAGTGACCTTAACTTTGAATCCGATTGAGTTGCCTCCTCCCATAATCTGTTTGGTAGCTCCACAATCCAAGATGTGCTTAAAGTATCAGCTACTACATTCTCTTTTCCTGGTTGATATTGGATAAGGGGATGAAAACTCTGAATGAAAGCTACCCATTTGATATGTCGGTCAGATATTTGAGGTTGACTAAGGAGATGTCTAATACTTTGTTGGTCAGTCTTAATCATAAACTCAGAACCCATTAAGTAATGTTTCCATTGTCGTAAAGCTTGTACTATAGCTAGCAATTCTTTATCATATGTAGAATATTTAAGTTCAGACGGTTTCAGTTTACAGGTAGAATAGGCTATGGGATGATTATCTTGCATAAGTACATCTCCTATTCCAAATCCGCTAGCATCAGTAATAACTACTAAAAAGAATGGTCTATTGAAATCAGGTAGTTGTAATACAGGAGCATGGGTTAATGCATGTTTCAATAAATCAAAAGATTTTTGTTGATTATCAGTCTAGTTATAAACAATACATTTCTTTAAAAGTTTAGTCAAAGGCAAAGCAAGTAATGAAAAATTTCGCACAAACTTTCTATAAAAACTAGCAAGACCTAGAAAAGAACGTAACTCATGCACATTTTTAGGTATGGGCCAATTCAATATTGCTTCTATCTTTTTAGGGTCAACCTTAATACCTTCTAATGAGACAATATGACCTAGATATTCAATTTCTGTTTGAAAGAATTCACTCTTTTCCGGATTAGCATACAATTGATTATCTTTTAACAACTTGAAAACTAAAGACAGATGTTCATAATGCTCATTCTCATTTTTACTGAATACTAAGATATCATCAAAGAATACTATAACACAATGCTGATATTTCAAAAATATGCGATTCATCATTCGACTAAATGTAGCAGGTGCATTAGTCAATCCAAAAGGCATAACTAGAAATTCATAATGTCCAAATTGTGTTCTAAATGCAGTTTTGAATATATCAGATTTATCTAATCTCACTTGATGATAACCAGATTTAAGATCTATCTTACTGAATATGGCAGAACCTTGTAGTTTATCCATAAGATCATCTACCCTAGGAATTGGATATCTATTCTTAACAGTAATCTTATTCAGGGCACGATAATCAATGCACATGCGATAAGTATTATTATTTTTCTTTACCAGTAAAACAGGTGTGCCAAATGGAGAACTACTAGGTCTAATTAATCCTCTGGTCAGTAATTCCTCTATTTGATTTTGAATTTCTTTCTGTTCAATTTGATTATGCCTATATGGTGCTTTACAAGGTGGTTGTGTACTAGGAATTAAATCTATTTTGTGATCTTCAAGACGTGAAGGTGGTAGTCCAGGTGGTAAATCATCAGCAAAACAATCTTTAAATTGAGCAAGGAATTGTTTATGCCTAGGATGCATATGTTTTTCTTTAGCTTGAAGTTCATTCACCCAAATTAAATAAGATTTACTACTTTTACGTAATGCACGTTTAGCTTGAGTATGAGTAAGCAGTGGAAAATTATTAGATGCGTACATACCATGCAATGTGATTTGTTTTCATTGAAAATAAATTTTAATTGAATGTGTGGAATAATCTATGTCAGGATTATGCTGATGACGCCAAGGCATACCTAGGATAATATCACTAGATTACAAAGGTACAACTAGGAAATTTCTTCGTTCAGTGTATTCACCAATTTTAATTTCTAAGTCATGCACCTCTTGTGTTCCATTATATCTTGTGCCTAAGAATGCTGCTTTAATGCGATAATGTGTAGAAACAGTTTGTAATTTCAAAATTTTCACTAACTTTGCAGAAAATCATGTGTACTACCATCATCATGCAAAATAATCTTTTCTTTTCCATGCACTAAACATTTCATTGTCAACAAAGAATGTGGAGTTAGCATACCTAGCAAAGTATCTAAAGGAGTAGCAATGTCGTCTTCATCTTCTGTAAAGTCAGGCATTTCCTCACGTTCTTCATCTTCCATTGCTCCAAGATAATTGATATGGATAGGTGGCTTCTTCGATTGGCAATTGGCTGCTAGATGTCCAGGTTGATGGCATTTGTAACAAACTATTGGTTTGGCTTTAGATACATTGTTGGCAATGGCAGGAAGTTTAGGAATATTAGGATTTGGCTGTGAGGATGGCTTATGGTTTTGATTGGCATTTGATGGCAAAGCAGGTGGTTTTGTCCAAGACTTACAGAATGTAGATGGAAGAAAACGACTTTGATTGAATCTTCTAAAATTTGAATTGAATTGCTTGGAACCATAGTTACCATTTGCTTGAAATTGTTGTGGAGGCTTGTCTCTTCCTCGAATCTTGTCTTCAGTGTCATAAGCCAAAGAAATTGCATCTTCAAGGGTTGTAGGCTTGAACATATTAACTTCAGCGTAGTAATGTCCAAGTAAGCCAGACATAAACTTGCGTTTGTGAGTCGCTTCAGGTACGTCTTCAAGCATGCGTAGCTGTAGTAGGGCGTTCCAAAAACGTTCGGTGTATTGGGAAATAGGTTCACGATCTCTTTGCTGTAGAAGATTCCATTACTTTATGGCTTTTTCATGGAATTGAGGAGGAAGGAAATTTTGCAGAAACTTCTTTTTGAAACTCTCCCAGGTAGTGGGACAATCAATGCTCTTGCGAACCACAGTCCACCAAAGAGATGCTCGATCGACTAAATGATTAGTGACACATTTAATTTTGTCTTTTTCAGCATATGTCTCTTCATGAAAGTAATCATCAAACTGACTGATAATGCAATTATAGTCTTTCCATCTCGAGTTCCATTGAAAGTACGAAATTTGAAATTTCTTTTACTTATCTTTGTTTCTTTGTGGATGGATTGAGCTTCGAGTGTCGCATCGATGGTTCGTCGGATAAGATCTTCGGGTTGTGGTCCATCTTTGTCGGTGGTAGTTCATTGCAAATTGGCCAGTTGAACTTGCAAAGCTTGTCGGGCTCTTCGTTCTTCATCAAGCTGCATTATAATCAAATCCGATTTTTGCTCCATTGTAGATTCGGGAAGATCGCCTTTAGCCATTAAATCGTCCATATTTTGTTCCGTCATTCTGTAAAAATCCAAAAGACCTCACTCTCTCAAAATTTGATTAGCGAGATGAGCGTAGCTCAAAGTCGGGTATACAAGGCTTATAGATTTTTGTTTGGCTTTTACGATCTTTGTCTTTTGTGGTTGCGGGATTTGTAGTCTTCGTAGAAACTGCGTACGACCTTCTACGTGTGCTAAAATTGGTTCAGCAAGTTTGCGTATGTGAACAGAGTCTTCCAGGGAGCAATTTTGTAGTTCTGTGCTTCTGCGCAGGAACAATCCTTATGGGAGTTGTTGAAGTAAATCAATAATGACTTCTGTGGACTTAGTTGACTTGTAGAAGTTGTAGACTTGGAAGACTTTAGTGATTAAGCTTGTTTAAAGCTTAAGTAACTTAGGGTTAAGAAGACTTAAGCTAATGTTAACTGTCGACGAATTTTAGGGGGGGCCGTTTTTTCCGCCGTTTTCGTTCAGAAGATGCCGCTGCTACTGTCGATGATCAATTTGAATAGACTAAGCTTTTTAAAGCTTAGTTCTAAGCTTTAACTTTAAGCTTGTGAAGTTTTAAGCTATGGAGGCTTGTCTGTTGACTGTGGAAAAAACAACTTGAAGAAGGAGATGTTGACGTGGTCCTCCGCTTCCTCAGGCCGGTCCTTCGCGATCAGAGGCTGTAGACAGAGAGAGGTTCTTGACCGCCAGGAATCCACCCGTATCGACTGTTCATGATGAAACTCAATATAGAGCTCAATCGTTCCAGGAGTTCCGCCTTCACCCAAGATGGGTAGCAATTGGAAGCTCTCGATCTGAGCTTCGCTCTGATACCACTGGTGCACAGATCGGATATCGTAAGCGCACGTAGTGAGCGTCAGAAGATCCCCAAGAACAAAAGAACTCTACTTTTTGCACAAAACTCAATGTAGAAAGCATGCACGACATGAACAAGAGACCAATTGGGTGCAATCTTCCCCCATGCCTTATGTGAGCGCTCCACAAAGCATGTATTTTATGTATTAATCATCTTCAAGCTTAAATAATAGCCCAAATTACAAAATAGCACACTTTTGGCTTTTGAGTTTGCTTTAGTGCCAAATAGAAATAAAGCTAATGGGCGGGTGCCCAAGAAGTTAGGCATACCCAATACAATGTCCAAATACAAATATCTAAATTGTGCGTCCATGTGCATACAAAAATAATAAATAAATATCCAACGCCTTAATAAATAGGCGCGACAAAATATAGGCACCATGCCTAAGGTATGCGCCCATCAAAATATAGATGATAACTCGAATACACGCTATCCTCCAATGCTTTCCTCCGCCACTGCTGCTATCTCTACACATCAACTGAAGCATTCACAATCGTTAGTAAAATAATACAATTAAACCGACAAAATTGAATACCTAGCAGTCTTCAGCTACATAAATAAATCAATTGGTTAGAAATCAATCCTAACCTTAATTTATCACGAGTGCGCACTCTAAACTCATAAATGTTTATTAATTTAATATGTATTTTGTGGAATCACCCATGTACATACTAAATTAACGAAACGCCTGAAAAGGATAGGCGTCCCCATCGACTTCTCGCACAAAGAATCCACTTTGTGTATGAGCCCTAATAATAAAAGTTTATGGAATCGACCGTAAAACCTCACGGAATCCACTGTGTAATATGCCTCCTGGCATTAGTTGATCTTGAAGATTAGTCTTTTTAATCAAGTTTTTTCTATGGGTCATTCAGGCAATCATTTCTTCAAGATGTAATTGACTAGTAACAATCAATTGATAGGGTTGAATCTTCAAGATTAGTCTTTTTAACTAAGTTTTTTCTATGGATTACTCAGGCAATCGATTCTTTAGGATGTAAATGATATCATCTACCCAATACGACGTGAGGTCTCCCTAAACAAGACTCATTCTATGGACATTCTAAAAAGATGTGCAATTGGTAGGTCAACAATGATGCCTTGTCCAGTTGCTTTACTTGTGCATATGTGGGACATGTGATTTGCCATATAGTGTTGTTTGCCCTTGCATACTACCACAAAGAAGGTGAATTCCAAAAGTAGAAGTAACCATCGAGCAACGCGCCTTATTGCACTGGGTTTGTTCATAATATAGAGCAATGGCTTGATGATCGACAAAAAAGGTAAATGGTGTTGCTAGAAGATAGTGTCTAAACTTCTTTACAGCAAACACCATGGCTAACCCTTCCCTCTTTATTATGGAATAGTTCATTTCAATATCAGTGAGTTGTCTGCTAGCAAAACTCATTGGATAATCAAGGTTATACTCACTAAGTTGGCACAACACTGCCCCCACAGTGAACTTTGATTCATCAATGTACACATGAAAGGTAATGGACCAATTTGGGGCTCTTAAGATAGGAGTTGAAGTTCGAGCATATTTAAGCCTTTCATAGGCTTGCTAATATTATTTGGTCCACATGAGTACTATCAATAGCTTGTACAAAGGTCTAGCAATCAATGCATAGTTCGGAAGTACCTTGTGTGGCCTAAGAAACATTAAACTCTCTTTAAGTTGGTTAGAGGGGGAAGGTCTACAATTATCCTAACTTTCAAGGAGTTTGTAGCTATCCCATTCCTTGATACAACATGTCCTAAAATACAACCATGCTCCATCCAAAACTGACACTTTAAGGGGTTTAGTGTGAGAGGCTATATTGGCTACACCGTTCAAAGACTATTCGTAGCTTTTCTAAGTGCTCTTTCCAATTGATGTGGATGCACATCATTGACAAATACTTCTAACCATTTTTTGAGCATGTCCTTGAAGATGGCACACATGAGGTGCTAGAAGATAGCAGATTGGCTAGTCCAAATGGCATGACGATGTAGGTAAACATCCCCCATAAGATGGCAAATGCCATCTTGTGCATGTTGTCTGAATGGACTTACACTTAGTTATAGCCTAAAAAGCTATCCAAGAAATTGTAGGCTTCATTTCCTACTACTCTCTCTAGAATGTGCTTAGTGTATGGTAATGGGTAGTTGTCTCTCTTTGTAGTTGCACTGACCTTTTTATAGTGTACGCACACTTGAAACTTCCCATTTTTTTTCATGACTATCATTATGGGTGATACCTAGTATGTATGCTCTATCTCATAAATGAATCTTGTTGAGATGGCAAGCTCAACACATGCAGTCATTGATGATGGACCGCTTGGCTAAATGGGTCCCACGAATACACTTAGCACGTTGGTGGTCATTATGATACTCACATGGCCACTGACTTATCACTTATTATATTTAGTTTGTTACACCTACCTACAGTTGGGAAAGATATAACGCCAGTCGATTAGTGTAGTCAGTTATGCACTGTTTGACTTAGAAGGCCACTTTCCTTTATGTTGTATCTTATCTATACTTTGTGTATGTTGTATAATGTGTGGAAGAAGAAGAAGAAACTAGCAAGAAAACGTTTTGGCCTCCATCTCTCTTCTTGTGTTCTTGAGTGAGCTTCCTCTTGTGTATACAATGTGTGTTTGGCGCAGCAGCTCAAGCAAGTCCCCCCACCACGCGATTCTTGACATGGTATCAGAGCACCACTGAGAGAGGCTCATTTTCGAAGGCTGAAGCGAAGGAGAAGAAGCAAGGTTCGAGCAAGCAAGCAACGAGTAAGAAGCTCTCCCATTCTTCCACTCTCTCTCTTGGATAGTACTTGTGGAGGCACCGAAAGCAGGGTCAAGCAAAAATCTCAAATTGCTATGAGATTTGGTGTGCGAGCAGATCACTGTATATTCTGTAGATATTCCCTTTAGGAATTTCTTGCAGTTGTTTTGGGCGTCTGAGGCCATTTCAGGCCCCATTTTAGAGCTGCAAGGTTGCGGACAGCAGTTTCAGTGTACACTGTGATTTCAACTATATTGACCGAAAATGGGTGCACATATTACAGATTGCGAATCTGTAATTTTTGAGGTGTTTGCAGGAAGCAAATATAAGGTTTATCTGCAAACAGGTTGCAGATTACATGTACTATTAAGCAATCAGTGAAAAAGGTTGCTTGGTGTATTGCTGTGCACGTGTTGTGAAAGATTCCAGAAGACTAGCTTGTTGTGTTATATCCTTGTTTGTGATAATGGCAGAGAACAATGGAAATCCCATTATTGAGAAGCTCGACAAGAACAACTACCCTTCATGGAAGTTCCGTGTGACGAACTTCCTCATTGGAAAGGGCCTTTATGAGTTGGTCATGCTCATTGGGATGCAACAATGGATGAGGAGATGACTGCATTAGAAGCTAATAAGACTTGGGATTTGGTAACCTTACCTAAGGGTAAGAAAGCTATTGGCTATAAGTGGGTTTACAAAGTCAAGCATAATGCAGACAGTTCAGTTAGCAGGTATAAGGCTAGGCTGGTTGCAAAAGGCTATGCTCAAACATATGGCATAGATTATGAAGAGACATTCAGTCCAGTTGCTAGGATAGCAACTGTTAGGTGTGTGATTGCCTTGGCAGCAGCCAAAGGTTGGAGTTTTCAGCAAATGGATGTTAAGAATGCCTTCTTGCTTGGTGAATTGCAAGCAGACATGTATATGGAGCAGCCAGCAGGTTATGAGGATTTAGACCATCCCACATATGTGTGCAGGTTAAAGAAGGTGCTCTATGGGCTGAAGCAAGCACCTAGAGCATGGTCTAACAAGATTGGAGAGTATCTTGTCAATATTGGATTTTGTATTTCTGATGCTGATCACTCACTTTATGTGAGAAAGGGAGATGTAGGTTTGGTCATCATAGTCATCTATGTGGATAACTTGATTATTACAGGTGATAGTGACAATGGGATTGCTGAAGTTGAGGACTTCTTAAAGAAGAAGTTTGAGATGAAAGATTTGGGTGAGCTGAGATACTTTCTTGGTATTAAGGTGATAAGATGTGATGATGGTATATGGCTATCCCAAAGGCAGTATGGCTTGGATATGTTATCCAAGTATGGTATGACAGCATGTAAGCCTCTTTCAGTACCATTGGAGCAAAATATGAAGCTGAGTGCTGATGTTGGGGATGAGATAGAAGACCCTACTATGTTTAGGAGGATAGTAGGGAGTTTGAGTTACATGACTATCACAAGGCCAGACTTGAGCAATGTTGTTGGCCTTGTCAACCAGTTTATGCAGATGCCTAGAAAGCCTCATTTGGATGCAGTTAGACGTATATTGAGGTACGTGAAGTTCACTTTACATTATGGACTTTTTTATGAGGCAGGTAAGGATGTACAGGTCTTTGGATACACAGATGCAGATTGGGCTGGTAGCATGTCAAACAAAAGATCTACAAGTGGATTCATGTTTTCCCTTGGTAGTGCAGCAGTTACATGGAGCAGCAAAAAGCAACCTACAGTTGCTTTATCGAGTACAGAGGCTAAGTATAGAGGTACTGCTATGGCAGCATGTGAGGTGGTATGGCTGCAAAAGTTATTAGGTGATTTGGACGTGTAGGGAGATGGTCCCGTTGTCATTCATTGTGACAATATGAGCAGTATACAGCTAGCTAGAAATCCAGTGTTCCATGCTAGGACAAAACATATTGAGGTGCACTACCACTTCTGAGAGAGAAGGTACTTGCAGGAGAGATTGAATTGGTATATGTTAGCACACAGGATCAGATAGATGACATTTTCACAAAGGCATTGGGTGCAGAGAAGCTTTGAAAGTTCCAAAGCTTACTTGGAGTTGCAGAGATAGAATTGAGCTTGAGGGGGAGTGTTGAGATGGCAAGCTCAACACGTGCGGTCATTGATGATGGACCACCTGGCTAAATGGGTCCACACATCTACACTTAGCACATTGGTGGTCATTATGATCCTCACATGGCCGTTGACTCATCACTTATTATATTTAGTTTGTTACATCTACCTACAGTTGGCAAAGATATAACGCCAGTCGATTAGTGTAGTCAGCTATGCGCTGTTTGACTTAGAAGGCCACTTTCCTTTATGTTGTATCTTATCTATACTTTGTGTATGTTGTATAGTGTGTGGAAGAAGAAGAAGAAACCAACAAGAAAATGTTTTGGCCTCCATCTCTCTTATTGTGTTCTTGAGTGAGCTTCCTCTTGTGTATACAATGTGTGTTTGGCGCAGCAGCTCAAGCAAGTCCCCCCACCACGCGATTCTTGACATCTTGCATTTAGTAGCTAATCAATCTCTTCCTTCACTACATGTGCATGCTTATGATTCATTGTGTATGGTCTTGCTTAATTTGTATTGCATCAAGGGTCATGAAAATATTATGAGTCATGATACTCGGATCTATTCCTCTCAGCTCATTATGCAAACATGTTAGAGAATTCCCTTAAGAAGTTAATGAGATTAGTCTCTTCCTCCTTAGTTATGTCATCCACTATGTACACGGGGCACGGCTTGTCCCCCCTTCCCTTGCCAAGTTGACTTCCTGAACTCTCATTGGTCCTACTTGACCCTACTTCCCTTGCCAAGTTGACTTGCCTGCCCTTTCCACTTGGCTCCTACTAACACCACTATTTGGGCATTCTTCTTAAACTTCATGAAGTGCTTGGGTAAATCATGGGGTTTCTTATGTTGGGCCGCTTTGTAGACTTCAACTGTTTCCTTCTCTCGTCCTTTAGCCTCTTGCACATTAGGTGGACTAGGAGTTCCCCCTTGGTACATTCGATCATAGGTGATCAAGGCATTTCGGGGTCACTATCAAAGCTTATCTCTGACTCAAAGTTGTACACACAATCCTCACTAGAAGAGGCTGTCTCCCCTTGGTGGTCATAGTTTTGAGGTTGACTTCTTGCCAAATAATGACGTGGCACCAAGCTGGACTAATCCTACTTGCTCATAATCGACTACCTCTAGGTATTCTAGCCAAGTTTGCTCAGATGGTAGGTGGTTCCCTCCACAATGCACACATTGCACATAAGGTTGCACTAGACTTCACGATGACTCCTGTAATCTGGTCAGGTTTGACTTTAGATTAGCTATCGCTTGGGCCTAGTTGACTCTTTCCTTTATCTTGCTCACTAGGGGGAGCTTATTGTTTGCTAAGTGATGTGGTTCTCTCAACATTTCTAAATGTGTTGTTTACTTACTACATGGCTCTAGAGCTTCTCTCTCTGAGCAAGTCATCCAATCGTATAGCTTCCTCAAAGACTCTTAATAGCAATTCGCTTTGCAGGTTCAAGTTGCTCACTAAGGCCTTATAGAGGTTGTGGATTCCATTGCTAAATACAGTGGAGACTGCTCTCTCATCGGGTTGCTTATTAGCTAGTGCACGTATCCTTTTGTAGAGATTCCTCCTGTGAGTGATGTAGTCTTGTATGTCCTCTTTGTTTCTTTGACTGACATTCATAAACTTAACAATGATGTTATCAAAGTATCCTACCTCTAAGAATCTCTTGATGAAGAGATCCTTTAGATCATTGAAATTATTGCATTCAGCATTATCTAAGTTGGTAAACCAAGTCTATCCCTTGTCTCTAAGCTAAAACCGAATGCTGAGCGGGGTCCATGAGATTGTTAGTGTCAAACACCTACTCAAACTGCTCGACAAAGTTGTAGGGGTCATTGCTTGCCTGATATTTATTGAGCTGCTTGGCAACTATGGATATATTTATTTGGCTCCTGACATTTGGGGCCACTCCCAGTCCACTAGGCTAGTAATGATGCTACAAGGCTGCCCCACTTTGCTTGGTGCTGGTATTGTCTACCAATTGTTTTGTGAGTAGCTGCTAACTACAAGGTCTGCTTTTAAGGCCCTCTCCTTATTGGCATTTTCTACTTCTCCGTTTCTCCTTGAGATAGCTAGGATTCTATGAACCTCATTAAGCTCTCTCTCATGGTACAACCTCTGAGCCCTTTTCTCCTGGCTATAGCTCGCTCTATGAGCTACAATGCTATCCTTTCTAGTCTCCTCTCCTTCTCAAGGTTGGCTATGATATCATATGCAGGTCTTCCATGGTATGTTATCCTTGTCTATTTGTCATATTGTATGATGAGTCACCGGATATCATTCATGTACCCTACCACATTAAAGTCAAGGTCAAGGTTGAGGCCATTCTCATTCGAGCTCATACCTGCCACGGTGGTTGTCTCCTGATCTACTAGTATTTTTATGAGGTCGACTAGACCGGCTAAAGATGTGTCCCTAATCTTGCCTAGTTCTTCCTTCCCTCAATGGTCCCCTGGTACCTTGGGTCACTTGTCTGGTTTTTGGGGTTGCACTCCTACTGGTGGGTTTGTTTCTTAGCTTAATCCCCTTTAGTGTGTTCCTTGTTAATCCAATGAATTTGCAAATGTACACACTTACACACTTGAGCAGTGCGACTTGATGTGAACTGTGTGAAATCAGGCTTTCTAGTTTTCACATGTGCTTAAGTGTCTATGATATAGGGTGCAATCTTAGATGAAGTCAATCATATCCGATTAGTTTCATGTAGTTGTAGCTTTTTTGCGCAAATTGTGATTACTCCCAATCATTGAATTTCGGTGCCTTATGGGTTTTGATAGGTGGTTTGATGGGTGATCAACTCATGTGGTCAAATTAAGACTCTACTGAGGCAAGCAGTTGGTAGTCGATAACTTCAAGCACTCTTGGATTGTTAGGTTAAGTTCTGGTGAGTATCAGCTCTATGGTCTTGTTTGCAAGTCTGGGTTCCAACATGGAGTGCTTGGCAGCTATAAGTTGAACTTGGTCTTGGAATAGTCATAATGGGAAAAATTAGTATTCTGGACAACCTATCCGAGTCTTAGACTCGGTTGTCTAAGTGGGCTCTTAAAATAAATGACCATCGAGTGGTTAGACTTGGGACTTGGATGAGAGGTGCCCATTCAAGTATCTGAGTTAGCCATTCAAGGCCTAAGGGTTAGCTGTCCAAGGCTCGAAAAAATGGTCCGAGTTTGAGTGGACTCTTGTCTGAGTTGGATATCTAGTGGACTTAAGTGACTTGGATGTCCGAGCTCGATGGAAATTTGGTTGTCCGAGGCATATGATCGTTGTTCAAGTGATGCAAGAAAAATGCCGAATGACACAAAATTAATTCAAAGGATTCAATGCACTACTTGCTACTACACCCTGGATTCTAACTTAATGCAACATACGAGTGAAGACTCAGGGCATACTTGGAGTGCCCGAATGTGACGATACCAATGATTGCTATTATTGTTGCCTCTTGACCTGCAGCTCTCTATCTCTCTCAATAGCTCTCTCTCTCAATTTTTTAGTGTGCAAATGAGCTCTCTCTCCCCCCTTTCTCACCTTTTGTTCCTCTATTTTCCTTCTCTATTCCTATCCTTTCCTAGGCATTAGAACTCTTTTTCCTTTCTTTCTTTGTTCCCTTGTTTCCTTTGTTATACAAAGACCTATCTTTTCCTTCTTTTTTCCTTATTTCCCAAACCTTAATGTCTCAAACCTGATCAAAATACACTTTTTCTACTCTAATCAATGCACATAAAGCTTCATAAACCTAAACTAATCCACAAGAGAGACCGAATGGCCTCTGACTCCTTTCTTCCTACCTAAAATCAAGCACAGTTTTGGAGATGAACTCCTACTCCGTCACTCAATTTGGAGTATGCAAGCACTCAAGGCTTGAATTATTTGGTCCCAATAATGAAACCAAAATATTGTCGCTCTTGTTAGCACACCACCAAGATCCACTGACTGCTTATTGCTTCAAGTATTTCAAGGCAAGAGCTATGGCTACCTCTCACATAGCCATGTGCACTCTCACATACACAAATGCAGTGAGTACCTTTGAATCTAATCGAGTTACCTCCTCCCACAAATCTATGGGTAGCTCCATGATCCAAGATGCACTTGCAAGGAAGCTCCATCTCCAAGCTCCAAGCTTTGACCTCCATAGCCATGTGTGCAAGAAAGGAAAAGAGAAGAAGAAGATGATGATGATGAGAGGAGAAGAAGAGATTATCCAAGGTCACTCACTCTCGCACACACACTCTCCCTCCCTCACACTTCCTCTCTCCCTCTCTCATATACAAGAATGAAGGAAGAGCAAGAAGCGCGAAGAGAGCAAGTTTGGTCACACACCAAGAATGACTTTTTGACTTTTATACATGTCATATCTCCACCATGGGTTGCCATCCCCTTTTTAGCCCATTCATGCACTCTTTCTTTTCCTTCTTTTCTATTAGCATGGCCTTAGCCCGTGTCTCTCATTCTTTACAATTTGCATGGGAGAGAGTTTGGTGCTCTTTTATAAAATGAATTACAATGCGTCTGGTGCTCTTCTTGCTAAAATATTAAGGTGCACTTATTCTTGTGTGCTTCCTCTTACATTTAGAATTTTTCCTGAGTGCACCTTTGCCCTTTGTCTTCCTCTTGCCTTGGAATTGTCTTCCACTTTCGATTTTTCGAAATTTTTCCATCTTGGTCTTCCGAGGGTTAACATGTGTCATAGGGGGTGTGTGGCCTTATATAACCACTTTGAGATAGTGGAGCATTAAATGCATGTTAGAGAGAGAGAGAGAGAGAGAGAGAGAGAGAGAGAGAGAGAGAAAGAGAGAGAGAGAGAGAGATGTAAGATATGAAGGGAGAGCCACTAGGAGAGGGGTGTTCAACACACTTTTCTTTAGTAAATATGGGGTATTGGTGACCCCTTCTTTGGCGATAAAATGATCATAAGCCCACATGTACTCTCTCTCCCATCCCCTTTATAAAAAACCCAAATAACTCTACATCACATTCTCTTTACAGTATTAATTAATAAATTCATATAAATTAGTATAAATAAATTACTATATTAAATAATCTATTAAAAATAATTTATTTATACTAATTAATATTAATAAAAAGTGAAAAATATTTTTAAAATGATAAAATAGCTTTTTAAATGGTATGAGAGAGAGAGAGAGAGAGTGTGTGTGTGTGTGTGTGTGTGTGTGTACATGTGCATGTGTTTGGTCTTTGGGAGGTGTAGGGGGAAGGAGCGAATTTTTAAACCCCCACAAGGGGGCGCCAATGCCCCCTTTTTTAGGGTAAAAAAAAGGTAGGGAGGGAGGGATATATATATATATATTTATATGTTTTTTTTCCATTGAAACATACACACACACACACATTTGTCTCTATTTCCTTCAAGAGATGAAGAATTGGACTCACGAAATTTTCATTTGCCAAGAAGGGGTCTCCATGGAATAGCCCCTTGGCCAAAAAAAAATCCACAAATCACATTCTCTCTCTCATCTCTCTTTCACTCTCTCCCCCCCATTTTCTCTCTCCTTTGCCTATAGAAGGACCCCTCATCCTATCCATACTACAATTCGTTTTCATGACTTTCGGTATGTGGCTCTCTCTCTCCCCTTTCTCTCTCCTTTGTCTATAAAAGGACCCCTCCCCTCCCTTCCAATTCCAATTTGTGAAATCTGTTCTCCCTCACCCTCAGTATGGTTCTCTCTCTCTCTGCCCTTTCTATCCCAGGCTTTCCCCCTCTCTCTCTTTCCCTTTCCACTAACTCACTCGCTCACACACACACACACACACACACACACACACTCTCTCTCTCTCTCTCTCTCTCTCTCTCTCTCTCTCTCTCTCTCTCTCTCTCTCTCTCTCTAATTTCCTATTTCTTTGCGTAGGAGAGTCTCAACTTGGCTTTGTTCTGATCACCCAGCTGCTGTATTTACTTAAATCGCAATTGGTATTTGATGACAAGAATTCTAGAAAGTAATATATGTGCAATAAGTAAATATCAATCCCTCCATCATGGCGAGATCAGATTTCAAAAGATAAGATCATGTCATCCTTTTCGAGGTTGATCAAAGCATGGGGGAAGGCTTGGTTTGTCAGATGTTCCCCTTGTCGAGCTTGCTCCTTGGATAAGGGGGAGTTCTCGTCATTGTTGTGCATCGGAGAGGGGTGAAGGCCTATACTATAGATAATATTGAGATTGACTTTGAGGAAAACACAATGGTGCAATGGCCTATTGAATTGACAGTAAGTATCCCCTCTCTTGATTTTTGTTATGGCCACTTTACCTCCCCCTCTTACCTTATTTTTGGATTGTTGACTTTGACTTGCATCCCCAACCTATAGTAGGATAGGTTGTTGCTACTAGTAGCATGCAATCACAAGGGGGGAGACACCCTCCAAGAGTGAGGGGAAGAGCAACACAAATGCAATCACTGACATTTGTTGAGGTGCAAGCAACCATTACACTCGCATGTGGGGGAGAATTGACATCAAGAGAAGGTAGGCATGCTTTGATGATGCTAGATGAGGAAGGTAAAAGAAATCTTGTAGTATCGAAGAGTTATACCAACGAGATGGAGAGTAATAACCAACAAAGCATTGAGTTATTCAATGCACAATAGGGGCAGGCTGCATGCAGAGCAAGAAGAAGCAAATGCAAAGAATAGAAAAGGAGTGTATGACAAAGGCTCTAGTGAGACTACTCCCACAATCAGTTGCGAAAAAATTCTTGTGCAAGCTTGTATCAAAGACTAGTTGTTGTAAATTTTCACGGTGAGTGGTTATAAGAGATGGTGACATGTTATTGAATATGGTTTTTATTTTTTATATTAATGTCAGTATTACTACATCATTTCATATAGGTGCAGACATCCATCCTTTTGCCTCCCATCCCATTATATCATTTGGTTGCCATGCCTACAATAAGACAAGTTACATCAAGGTACGAACAAATCTTCAAGTCTTTTTTTAGCAAGGGTATGCTAGAGAGATGGGTATATTCACAGTATCATTGAAGTGTTCAAGACACCAGTGCAAGGTGGTTGATGATTCAATTACAAAGAAGTGGGACCTACATTGGCTAAAGAAGCACAAGGAGTTCAAGGCAGAAATTAGTGGCACGGATTAGGCCTTTTGTCAAATTGCATGTTTAATGTTTGGGATGGTAACCATTGACTCATAGTACCGATGAATGAGATACACACATGCAAGTAGCCCTTAACATTTTCCAATGTGTTTGTTGCCTTCATCGTTGCTAACATCTTTAATTGCTTGCAATAGTCTTTTCAAATAATGCAACACAACATATGCACGTTGATTATCACCTCGTGAAAGTGATAAGCATGGCAGATGGGGAGATTTTGTCAGCTATATCTCATACAAATATGTATGAATTAGGCCATTTTCTCATATGCTTGAAATGCTTTTATGCACTAAATGTCACGCTCTTGAATAAACGTGCTTGAGACCTTGATATAAATGTACATAGATTGGCACAAAAGAGAATCATCCATACCTCATATTTGAACCTTGTTTGCGAAGCAATAATGTTAGGGCAGGCTAACCACACATCTATTTTTGACAAGTTAACTAATAATTCAAAGTGCATAAAAAGCCAGCACTCATTCCTTGCATGGTACAAGGCAGCATTGATCGCTCTCGCTCATGTCATGTGAAAGGTAGGTAGTTCTTCAAGCTAAATTAATTATTCACTTTACCCTAATGCCTTTTTTCTCAACACAAAAATGTTATCTTTAATTAACAACGAGTATGATATGGCAATGCGGCCAATTGAATAGAAATAAATACAAATCTCTGACTTTAAGTTTAGAAGCAAGTGGGATGAGGTGTATTGTAGTGTTAATGAAAAGCTTGTTAAGAAAACTTATTAAGAGTTGTTGACCCTAGCCTCGAAGAGATGTGATATTAGTAAGTTGCTACCTCTTTATACTTGCTTATCATATGTATTTAAACTACATTGATATGAAGTAATAATGTTTTTATCATTGTAGAACTATCTCATGCTTGGAGTGGGCTCCAAGGCTAGGGGTGTTTTGAATGAGGAGAGAGTGTACACATCGGTGTTCCCAAAGCTAAATGAGGTAGGCCGCATAAGGATATTGACTACCATGGAGAGTTCTTACATGAAAACTCAAATGTTAATGGGCATGCCTAATAGGTTATTCTCATTTGTCTTTACTATTTGCATCATAAGTTTGACATATTATTATTAAACAACATACCTTTGATTTGAGCAGCTAGAAATGCACATTTTCGAAGTTGGACGAGACAAATGATCTTTTGGGCCATGTTGCAAGATGGTGGAAGGAGACTACTTTCGAGTTAGAAAGGACTATTATAGCATTCAAGTGGAACATGATTTGTTCTTCTAGTATATGTAGGAGATAAAGAGAAAACGTAGAGAGCAAATGTTTCACACCATCTTCCATGATTTCAAGCTAGATGAAGATATAGAGTCATAGAAGTCATCCAAGTTGGCAACATGGAGACTTCTTTATAGAGGTAAATCACAATATCCTTCTCTAATATGCATTTTTATGATGCTATCTTGCAAATCCATTCTAGAAATATAATGGTGACTTTGTCTAACAAGTTCATGTACAAGCAAATGGAGAGAGGGGCTACACAAACTTTATTGAAAGAATGAAAGGATTCTGTGGATCCACAAGATGAACAATGCATGTATGAGGATACCAGATAGAGTAAGAGTGGGATGAGGAGGTATATTGGAGATGCTCTATCTTTCTTGACTATCCAAAAGGCAAATAACCCTCCAATGAGAAAGATTTGTACAAAAAATACTCAAGGAAAAAACAAACTCAAGAGACACAAGGTTTTAAGGTCATGGTAAGGAAAATGACTTGCATTTTTAGAAGTATATTGCACATTGTTGTCTCCTAGTAAAGAGACTATGGTTGATTTGTATGAAACTGATACCAGTAGTATAATAATCAAAAAAGAAAGAAAAAAGGACAAGTAAACATCTACTATTAATGAAGAAAGGCCGAGAAGAGATCATGACCCTCATCACCAATCAATTTGGTTTCTCCACACTCCAAAGGTTTGATGTTTTAAAGTATTGTAGCTAAGATATCTCTTGTATTCATGTAGTGAAAATATTTCATTGTACATGAATTGTAACCACATGACCATATAGGCCATGTGGTTGATACCATTGAAGAGCAGATCATAATCCCACCAGTGCAACAAACAATGCACTCGAGCAATGGAGTTATGAAGACAATTCAAAGTTGAAAGTCTACCATCTATTACATATTTATCCAAATTGTTCCAAAGGATCTATATTGTTCCATCTCTTGGCATGTTTCTGATGGACTTGGTTTGTAGTGGAAGGTACCACCGAGAAGGTCCATATCGTTGGCATGGATAGAAGGATAAAATAGGTTCCAATCTCCAGATCTTGCAATAGAGAGGCTTACCTTACACACCACTATAGAGAAATGCATGACAATAATGGAAAGCGGTGAGGGGATAGCTAAGGACATGGTATCACATGCCACTAAAACACATATTATAGAGCGCTGAGATAGTAAGATTGCTTGTGTAGCAAACTCATGATATGAAAGCACTTAAACCTTCTTCATCATTGAAGTAACAACAAGAATGTTTTGTATTGTGCAGAGGATGAAAGAATTGAAGGACTTAGATCTATAGTGAAGCAAATGTGGCATGCATGTATAGAGGTAAATAAATGATGCTCATGAATTTCACATTTTGTGATCAAATGACATAAGAGCTTATAAACAATCTATCATTACACGATATCAATAGTGATGTTTCGTCTTGTGAAGGAAGGAAAGAATACAAAAACACGCAAACTAGTAGTGCTAAGGGACATGACATCTACTAGTAAACAAGCATTACTTGTGGTTTTTTTTTTCAATGTTGCATCGTGTGAAAGATTTTGAGCCTTTTTCCATGATACAGTGAAGTTGATCCAGCTTTTTGCAGGGGGATATAATTCAAAATTATGAGCCTACAATGGTGGAGGATGTGCCAACCACACACATAGGTGAACAAACAAACCTCAATATCATTATCTATAGTAACATTCAGAAATGAGACTATGTTGCTAATAGTGAGGTCTATGTGCAAGGGTCCATACTGACAGTTGCGTGGAAGCTCCCATGCAAGACATTGTCTTTCACATCACTACGATGGGGAAGATAGAGTGGTGTATGATTCTCTATAAGCCATTTGAAATAGAAAATGCATTACAAAAAGCGATTAGCCAAGTGATGCATTCTCATGATTGATAGAGGCTTTGGAGTAGGTCAGCCAACACAAAATGATTGAGGTTGACAAAGAAACCACAAACAAAGCATGCAATATTACAGTGTTTTGTCTCCCTAAAGATAGTATCGTGCATGGATTGGGGGATGGAATTTCATCATGGAACTCCCATATTGAGGTGGAGTCAGTTGACAGCATGCATTTGGTTGATTGCATGCTCAAGGTCATAGGGCTATTAAATTTTCTTGCCACAACACACTCCATGGTAGAGCTCATTGAGTAGGCTGTGGAGGATAGACAATGTTGGATGGAGTCAAGATCTACTGCCATAATAAGCATATAATATTCAGGAAAAACACTCAGATATAAAACACATATCATATTCAACAACACAAAACTACTATCCATAGAAATATCGCACAATGTATTATCATCATAACCATTCATGATTGAATTACTTGAAAGAAAACATCATTATTACTCAAGGAACAAACATAGACTAATAGGATCAAACATCAGTAAATATATCAAAGCTGTCCTGAATTGTCTATTATCCCTGATCACATAACTTCTAATTGAATACAACTGCCTGACATTTTGGTAGACTTTCAGGTGAAACATCATATGACATATAAAGTTGCTTTATACATGATGATTAAAAAAGCCTACATACATAAAAGTACGAAGGTATGAAAGAGTACTAAGTAGACGATGGAATTTGAGCCCTAACAAATACCTAAAAATATATCCTTTCTTTATGTTTTTTGCATTATAGCATTCCAATCTAACATCAACAATTCATTTTTTATTTACTAATGCAAATGCTAAAATAGTAGCAAAATCTTCATAAGTTTTTAATACATCAAAGACTAAATTATCATCAACGATCGCAATATTCAAATTGTCAAATGCAAACATTTGCAAGGTGAAGAACTATCCATATAGGAGAGGGAACCCTTTGATAAGACCACATCAAACCTTGTAGCCAATACGATTCAATAGAGGCTATGTTACCACTGCAAAAAAAAGTGGTGCCAAAGAACAACCATGGTAGATAGATCGCTTAAGCTTAAAAAGATGGGTCTAGTACCCATTGATGTGGATTAAAGATGAAGCATTAGAGAAACGTGCTTGGACAATTCTATAGAAAATCTTACCAATGCCACGCAAGTGTATGACTCAAAGGATAAAATTTAGATCCTGTCATAAACTTTATCTAGGTCCAAATTGATGAGAAAAAATATTTCTTTTCCTAGTTTCATTACAGAGTCAATACCAAACGAAATATTAAGAATGACATCCTTCTTCTTGTATGGATAAACCCATGTTGTCTATTATGAAAAATCTTGGGTATTACAAACTTAATCTTGAGGCCTGTGGCTTTAGCCCCAAGCTTGTAGGGGAGGTTGAGCATTGTGAGGGGCCGTTAGTGACTCGGTCTTTTGTTAAGTTCTTTCTTGGGCACTGGCTTGATTACACCCTAGTTTTCTTTGAGTGGGAAGGAGCCTAGAATTTAGATTGAGTTGATGAGCCCAGATATGTCTTCATCACACTACTTCTAGATTGTAAAGTAAAATTCGACTAGAAGACCATCTACGCATGCTGCTCTTCCTCGTCTCCACCATTATCATCCTCAATTGCCAAAATAGAATCCTTCTTTTATTTATCATTCAAGAGTTGAAATGCTATTTTATTCAAAGTTTCACATAGACTATGCCCCAACCTTTCAATTGAACCTTAGTAGCTAATGCAACTTTATCAGTCTCTTTGTACTTATGGTAAATTTCAATGTTCTACAATATGCATAGTGGAACACCACCCTAGGACTAGAAAGAAGAGAATCAAGAATATAACCTTGGCACAACATCATTGGATCAATAGATTTTCTCCCCATCATAGCTTTATCCTCCATACCTTTTGGAGAATCTTATGAAAGCTTTAATGCATCTACTCTAGTTTACTGCAAGATCAATATTAGGGGAAAATGTATACATGTAGATTTTACCCACAATAGAAATAAGCTTTTTCTCTTCAAGGAAATAGATATCTAATTTGAACAAAGGGGCACCCTTAAAGGTAGTTCTCATAGAGGCTAATCTATATGTCATTATTAATTAAACATGGTCCAAATCTAACACATTTCCTAGAGTAGAGAGAGTGAGAGATCTTTGAGGGCAGCCATTCCCCACTATTGCATGCATAGACTTGGTCAAGTCAAGCTCCCTTCTGCATGGCATCACCATGATCATTGTGCCACATAGTACACCTACATAAGAGAAGCATTACATCTACAAATCCAAAGTTAAGCTTTAGTGATCGCCAATAGTACCTCTCGTATTCAAGCATGCACCCTCTCCCATGCAACCTATCTAATGGATCTTTTATTGTGTTCTAGTTACTATAGAGGATGTCTTTCTCCTTTCAATTTTACCCTTAATCCCTAGAGGACTTTGGGGCTAGAAAATTTTTGAGTTCCTCATTGTCAAACAAAACCTTAATAGCAATTATATTTCTAGCATGGTCAAAATATAATTTAAGAGCACAAATCACAATGAGTTGCAATTAGGGTGCCTTTGTTGTCCATGCAGGTTAGATTGTTGAAGATTGAGTAGCTCAACTCTCAAAGTTCTAATGTTGCCTCCTCATTGAGCTTTGTTTCTAGCAAGTATCACATAAGATTCGTTTCTTTTGAGAAGTTTGATACATTTCTTCTTCTTATTTTCTCAACACATCCCACGAGCATTCTAGCTAAGCAAAGTAAGTATTCTAGTTGTTTTTTCCATGCAGATGTTTAGTATTAGGGTCAATATCTCCAAGGAGGGCAAAGATGTTATTGAATTCTTGTGCCCTATGAGCCAATTTTTAAAGCAAAGTATTAGATCATTTGCTATCCTTTTTCACTTCATTTCTTGTTCTTTTGGGTGAAGCCCCACCAAAGCCTTTGGGTTTTACATTTTTCTTATCATGTAGCATTTTCTTTTCTTTGATGGTATCCTCCCTAGGATTACCACAAGTCTTAGAAGTAGTAGCTCTCAATCTCTCCTTAGTTCACCACATTGCATAGAGGACTCTAGCTTGTCCCTACCATCATAGAACATCTTTGAATTAGTAGATGCAGACTCCTTAGACTTACAACCTCATTCTTTTCCTTTGACTCCTCTGTTTCTTCTTTATTCTTACTAGGATAGGCCCTAGCAAAATGCCTCCCCTAATGGCAAAGGTAGCATGAATCCAAAAATGTTGAAAACTTAACTTCATAGACAAGTTTAGACCCTCTACTATTTTATATCTCCAAAACTTCATGCCCTCCATTCACGCTAGGGTTTGAGGAGAGTGGGGGGATACAAAGAACTCTACCTAGTAAAGCAACAACAATGCTTTGAACGTTGGCTTCAAAAATAGCATGGAGGTTGGGGAAGGAGACCCACACATGGCACTCTATAAGTAGAATGTTCTCTACTAAAAAACTTACTATCCAAGGGAGACAATACAAAAGATTACCCTTGAAACCCATGCAACATGAGAGAACCCAATCTGTCTCTTGTTGGGATTTGTTGTGAGTAAAGCCTAATAGAATCCCTTACCAACAAATTTGTAGTATATCAGAGAGTAGTGTGCTTGAAAGATTGCCAAAAACCAACAATTAAATGCATCAACATTTTGACCTTTACCAACAAATATGCAGTAAAGCAATGAGTTGTGTGCTTGAAAGGTTGCCAAAAACTAGCAATTAAATGCATCATCATTAGGAATGCATCCCATGTTGAAATATCAATACAAGTAAGGTACTCTTTCATATGCTTGAGAGTGACCTTTAGGATGTTTCTACTAAAAAGGATTATTCAGCAGAAAGAGAAGCACTTGGCATGGTTTTCTCAGTGCAAAAGTTTCGGCATTATTTGTTGGAAATTGAGGTAATATTTCATGTGGATCATCAAGCACTTTTGTGGGAGCTTTCACTCAACCACCAAGACCCGCGGGCCGCTTATTGTTTCAAGCGTTCGAAGCGAGCACAAATGGCTATCTATCACCTAGCCGACGCGCCGTCGATCCTACAAGTGTAGTGAGCTTACCTTGATGCTTGATCGAGTACCCTCCTCTCTCTCTCCCTCCGGTAGCTCCACGATCCTAGATGCTAGCACTAGCATCCTCAAGCCTCCTCCATCTTCAAGCTCCATCCTCCATCGCCGTGCGTGCAAGAAAAGAGAAGGGAAGAGAAGAGAAGAAGAGGAGAGGAGATGGTGAAGAGCTTCACCCTCTAGATCCCTCACCCTCACACACACTCACTCCCCCACACTCTCACACTCCCTCTCTCAAGAGTACACACAAGCAAGAAGGAGAGAAGAAGAGAAGAAGAAGAGGACTCCTTTTGCCACACACCAAAGAATGAGCTTCACATTCATTTTTCAACTTTATATACAAAACCTTAAACCTTTTCCGGGCGGTCATCCCCTTTTCCTCTTTTACATGGCCGGCCGGAGCCTAGGCCCTCTTTCCCATTTCCCACCATCCTAGCTTACCCTCTTCCTTCTAATGCATAAACTTTGCATAGGAGCGAGCCTGGCACTCTTTCAGGTTTGGGGGCACTCCCCTATTTTAATGGTGAGCCTTTCCTCTTTTATTGCCGTGGCCCCATACTGAAGCCTTTTGAGGGTCGTGTTCGAATATTTGAATTTTTCAGGGATTGGTTGCCAGTCGAGGCGCCTTTTTGCTCTTGCGCCTTTTTTGCTCTTTTTTCCTTCTCCCAATTTCCGCTTTTCTGTGCAGCGGCAACGTGGTCGGAAACACGGTAACATTACCCCCCTCCTAGCCAAGTGCCAGTCCCATGGCACTGCGGTGGGACAAGGGGTACGTTAGGTCGGCCGGTCGGTGGAACAAGTAGGTGGGTGGTTAGGGATGATGACCCGGAGCGAGTTCGGCATATAGTAAGCTGCAGGGAGACACTCGGCATCGGTCACATTGTTGGAGCCGGTCGGCTTGTGAGTAGAAGAAGCGCTGGAAGCAATGCAATGGTGGTGTGGGGGATTTTATTCTAGTAAAACACCACTTGAACTCGGTTTGGCTTTATCCCCATGGCTGTGATTGAAGATATGTGCCTTGGATTTGAAGGTCCTCGGGCCGATGGGAGCAATAAGCTATCCATGGATCTTGAGACGTAGGGCATGGATTGTGGGCGATACATATCCAAGATCTATGCCAATGGCGGACTCACCTTGAGCTGGTTTGATCATAGTGGCCATCAGCCCACCAGGCGGGTGGCTCGAGGTCGGCGCGCTCTGGGTCTTTAAGGGGTGCCAGTTGACGGTCTTTCACGGGTAGCCGACCTTTGAGAGTCGATAGAACCTGCAAAAAAGATTGTGCCCTCCCTAAGGGATGTGCTACTTGTCGTGTAGGGTGTCGTGCGCATGGCAGTGAAACTGGGAGATGGGTCTAACCTTGGGCAAGCCCTTGGTAACGTCCCACACTTGAGGACCCAGCTTGTGCTTTGTTGGTGGTGCGGTGCGAGCCTTAGGGTGACAGGTCGGGAAGTCCTGCCCTTGATGTGCCCTAGGCGTGAAGTGGGGAAGGGGGCTAGGGAGACCCCTAGGTGCCTGTATTTTTTTTAAAATATTTTTTTTAGACATAGGCCCAAGTATCTTAGTCGGAATGAGGAGGAGAAGGTGGGCGGAGAGACTTGCTCAAGAATTGGCGACTCTGCATGTAATTCTTTAGATTCATACGGACATGTAGGGATGTAGTGGAGAGGAAGGGGTGGTTGCATCTGATGAACTGGCTGTCGTTCATGTCCTCTAGGAGGGCTAGGCAAAAAGAAGGGAGGAGAGTAGCCCTCATCATGAGACGAGCCATGGCACAATTATCTATAGCATTAGGGTCGAAGAATAGGGGAGGCAGACCACGCTCTTGTGGAGTCGAGTCCTGCTTAAGGAGTAACCTAAGTAGCCTAAGATAGTTACAGGTGGTTATAAAGGCGGGGTCAGGGCATGAGGAAAAATCCGCAAGGAATTATATCATGGATTCGTCTAGGCTTTCTGCGGTAAAAAGAAGGGCATTGTCGTAGGATGTTACAGTGGAGTTATAAATGACGGGGAAGTCATAGCGCCCATGGAGGTTGGCATCAAAATCGACGCCTACCTTTCGAGGGTATACCATATAAGTAGGGTCGTTCCGCTCGAATGGTAGGGTATTACAAAAAGCCATCCAGGCGAGCACGCTTATGTCGCATACTCGCCTCCTCCACAGGGGTTGGTCCCTATAGTTTTGTACAGTGTAGGGGATTTCAACAACTTTATCGTGCCAGTAGTCGTCTGCTTCGGTGCCCCAAGAGGTTGGGGTCTTTTCCCACTCTTCCAGCCACCTTTTCCCCAGCCGGCCACCAGCCGCGATCACCTCGTCCATCACTTTGAGGGGCAGGACCCTCCGTAGATTGTTGGCTAGGAGGAAACTGAAGGAAAATGGCTCCTTTGCTAGTTCCTGCACCTCCCACACCACCAGTTCTGCATGGAATCCTGCCGGGAGATCATCTGGGCACGGGGGGAGAGGCGCGGACGGTAGCACGGCTGGTTTGGCTCTTAGCTCTGTCTGGCCTCCTCTACCAGCTTTTTTCGCCTTTCCTTAGAGATGGCTTTCCTTTCTGCAACTGGGTCTGCTTGCGGTGGATCTTGGGCCCGTGGCGAGGGGGGTTGTGGGATCACCTCTTCCCTAAAGCGATTCACATCGATTTCTGGCTCAGCTTTTTCCCCCTATCGTTCTGCAAGTATTGATTCTTCCTGGAACCCAAGGGCATCTATTTCTTGGGGGGTGAGGCCGGTTCTCGTCAGATATTTCCACTGTTCCTCCAGACTCAGCCTCACCTCCGCCGGCAATGGCGGCATCTGCAATCCAGCATGTAGAGCTCTTCTCGCCATGCCAAGCTTCCTCTGCACTGCTTCCAACGATTCTCCTTGTGCTGTGTGGGTGGCGTCCAAGATGGTGTCGAGAAAGATCTTTTGTTGAGCACTGAAGGCCACTTGGGCTGCCTCTGCCTTGCTTTCCGCCATGATTTTCTCTTTTTCCGTTAAGGCAAGGCGGCGCGCCAGTATCTTCATCTTCCTCTCGTTATGCGCGGCCCACTCCTCTGCCCTCTTGTTCATCACTTCCAGGCCTTCCCCTTGTCTCAAGGTCAACATCATGATTTTCTGTCCATAATCCTCTAGTTCCCTGACCAGCCTCTCTTGTTCTTGTCGTTCATAGATCAGCTGATCTGTTAGGCGATTGAGCTCCTCCTCCTGCTCCTCCATGCCTTGTTGCCGTTCTTCGTCTTTAGCATTCAGCTCTTCCCTGAGTGCATCCAGCTTAGCAGCTTTTGCAGCAAGCTCCTCATATTGCCCTATGAGAAGCTTGTGCCCTCTTTGCATGTTCACCAACTCTTATGTCTCATCCTCAAGTAAAAGCCTCCAATGTTCCTCTCTTTCATCCTTAGCCTTCAGTTCCTGTTTCAGCTCTGCAATTTCGTGCTGCTGCAAGGCCACCATTCTTGTCTTGTCCAACTGGAAGGCGGCCATGATTTCCTTCTCGGCTGCCAACTCCGCCATGGCCGTTTTGCATTCCTCCTTCGCTCTCTCCAACTGGGAGAGCAGCTCAGCGACGTATTTGTCGTAATTAGCCGGTGGCATCATCGTTGCGTGCATAGGTGAGGTGGAGGCTTCAACTTTTTGCTTTTTGGGTTCCTGCCTGGATTCTGCATCTGCGGCTAGCCTTTTCTGTCCTGTGGCCATAGTTTCCGTGCTCCGCCCCTGGCCCATTTCTTTGTTGATAAAATATTGCATCCACGCCACGAAATTTGATACATCAGCGCTAGTGGGGATGCTGGGGGTGACGGTGGTGAGTTCCGTGGGAGGTACCAGGAGGGTAGGGATTGGATAAAGCAGGGCCTTGCCTTTGCCTTCGGAGACTGGGGTTGGCACGAAATCTGGCACCTGTGTGCTGGATCCAGGCCCCTCCTCTCTGCACGGGCTTAGGTTCCTCAGTTCGTCCGCCCGGCACTGTTGTTCGATGGACTGTCGTGTGGCCTCTGCCATGTCCTCCTCCTCTCTCCTTCGCAGCTCCTCCGCTTTCCTCTTCCTTTCCTCCTGCCTTTTCTTTTGCTCTTCCTACTTTCTTCCTTTTTGTTCCTTTTCCCTCCTTTTCTCTGCTTCCGCTTCTTGTTTGGATGCTTCCTTGGCTTTCTGCAACTCCTCTCTTTCCCTCTGCTCCTCCTGCTTTTTCATCCTTTCTCTTTCTTTTGCTTCTTTCAGGGACTCCTTCCTTGCCTTTTCCAAGTCCTCCCTTTCTTTCTTTCTGCCTTCATCACCCTTTTTCTTTCTCTGCGCCGCCTTTTTCCTCGTTGTCCTGATTGTCCTCTTACTAGTTGGTCCTCCCCCCTCTTCTTCTATTTCTGTTCTGTCAGTGGACCTATCTTTGTCCTGTCGAGGGGGCGACTTCTCCGGTGTTTCTCCTTCTCCCTCCTCCGGCTCTTGTGCTGCCTTTACTGCCTCCTGAATTAATGCAGTTAAGATTCCTCCATAGCCTATGAAAGAGGCCTTGGAGGAGGCTTTCTTCCTTTCTGTCACCTTAGAAGCTGGAGAATCTGCTCATGTTGGTGCGTTTCCCAGGGCTAGTGCTTTGGCCGCTTGATCAATAGTCTTCCGCACGTAGCCATTCCAATCCACCTCATCTAGAGTGTGGGCTGCTATATTCTCCAGCATGGGCACACTCATCCGATGCATTAAAGAGTTGTATCGTTGGCTGGAGAAGAGCTCATGCACCAACTTGGCCTGCAGCCTGCTGGCATCAGTGTCGGGGATGTCTTGGATACTTTAGCAAGGCGTAAACATCCCTTTTTTGCCACTTTTCTGTCCTAGGTGCTAATCCCAGAGCTTTTTCCACCAGGACTGGGTCCAATCGGACCAGTACTTTCTTTGCGCCCTCTCCTCGGCCCACTGTTACAGTGCCCGCTTCCTGGTCCGAATTGTATGTCCTGAGGAATTCCACACATTTGAAGTGATCAGGCTCCTGCGAGAATTTTTCAATATATTTTGTCAGGTTGCACTGTTCCACCACTCTTCTGGCTGCCTCCTCCTTTGCCACCACGACTCCGATGTTGTGGATGGTTCGGAACTTCAGCTGGCCGAAGGCGCGGTTTTCCAATTGGATGCAATATAGCTCCCTTTCCTCGTTAGTGAATGGGAGTCAATGAGCGCGGTCTTGCTGTGACATTTTCTGCTCCTGCCACAATTCATAACTTCCGTTAGTGTTTTCCATATAGGACTTTGCTGTTTTTAAACTATTAACTGAAATTTTTTAGAAGCCATTTTTCTCATGCTAATGCTTATGCCTGTCGCTACTTTTACTTTACCATACCCCCATTTTGTTCATTTCCTATCTAGTTCCTTCCACCGTATTTCCCTCTTTTCTTTTCATCGGGTTTTTGTACGTACATACATACCACCTTCTTCCGGCTGAGAGAAGAATCCTTCCTATGATTTAAGGCGTGGCATTGGTGCGGTTGGGGTAGGAGGTTACGGGTGAAGGAGCCACGTGTAGAATCGTGGGTTGTATTCCAGTTGCGCATGGCAATCGAGAGCAGTCGGTTGGATAGAGACTTGGGAGATATAGGTCAAGACATCATGAAAGAGATCCCTAGTATTAAGGCGGCTAGCGACATGTAATTCCTCCTCGGTGAGGAGTTGGTCAATATAGGGGTGGGCGAGCACATGGTCATCCAAGTGCAAATTGCGGGTGATGGCCAAAACCCTAAATGAGATGGGTGCCACATAAGTGGGGTCATATTCAATGGTCTTAATTGCCCTGCGTTGTTCAGCATTGGTCATTATTCGGCAACCTTTTTTCTCCCATTGGATTCGCAGAGCAAACCACTGCTGTAAGAACGTGGAGGGCAAGGTTGCACACTGCCTCGTACATTTCGTTTTCACGAGCAGAGCGGGGAGGCTTTCGATATGAAGTGACTAGGCATCTCAGCGCCGCTTGCTCCCTTGAGATTTCATCGTTTGCTATGAGTTCTGCAGTGATCTTGGGGAACTTAGTAGTTATGAGTTCGTATTTCTCCCATGTGCAGGGTAATGCACGAACCTCCGAAGCAAGGGTTCTATCAAGGAGGCCTAGGTCTAGCCTCTCATAGCTTCTAGCGAATGTGGTGAACGTGTCGTCCAATATCCTGATGCAGGTTATTAAGTCATCCCCAGAGGTCGCGGCAAGGTCGTTAGCCAAGGAAAGGAAAGGTTGTACCGCGTACGAGGGTCTAAGACCTGCTGGTGGGATTGGTGCAACTGGACTGGAGAGTGGTGACTCCCTCATCAGTGTCACAGGTTGGGTTTTATTCGCAGAAGCACATTGAGGTGCTGCAGGGAGCTCTGGGGGCCCAGGGGTTGGGCTGGGTTTCGAGTGAGCAGTCATAGGTTCTTTTAAGCCCTCTGGATTAAGCAGGTTTAAGGCTTGTGGCGGTTGCTTTGGTCGATAGATAAGTTGAGGCTTACTAGCCATTGCTGGCAATGGTGTGCTGATCATATGCTGGTTACCCCATGTGCAAGCCTTCCTTTCTAGGGCGATATCACAAGTAGATGAGCTTTTTTGCTGGCCATTTTTAGGCACCCAAACCCATGGGTTGCCCTCGTAGTATCCTTGTGTCCGCAAGAGATCCTTACGAATCCATCGCAACATGGTTGTTTGGCTATGGCAATAGCATCTATACTGCCTTCTAGGCCAGGACGACTGACGTTTCTGGCAGTTAGAAACCCGTTTGGGTGGTGTACCCAAATGCGGTTCCTGCCGTTTTGGCACCCACATAAGTCTGGGCTGCTTGGCCTTGTTAGCACTCTTGGTGGATTTGGGCCATGAGTCGAGTGCGTGGCACGAAGCCACAGGTTTCGCCCGTTTAGACTGGGTCTGGGGCATGGTTTTAGGGGTTTCTACCGGTGGCGTCGTGATGGTGGAGGGATCATGACAGCCCTTGCTGAAGGTTGTTACTATATGGGTGCTGCCAATGGCAAGATGAATGTGGTTTAGGTTGTAATCCACATTACAATGTGTTAGATTTTTGAAGGTGTGACCCAATAGTGACACCACTTCCCCAGGAGTGGATAGGCGGTACCCCCAAATGGGGTGAGGTTGGCATTAGTGGGCTGTAGCGTCGGTTGACCAATGCGTCTCCAATGGTCATGCGTCAAGATGTTGTAGTCGGCCCCTTCATCAATCAGGGCGTCAAAAGAATACGCCGCGCCTGCTGTGACTGTGATTCATAGATACGCCGGTGCTACGGCTTCCTCGTCCTGATCCGTAAGATCGGTTATTCGGACGTTCAACGGGGCTTCCAGCATGGGTGGCTCATGTGATGGATGGGAAGGAGGATAGTACTTCTTTACGCGGCTGCCGTTAAAAAAGCCTACTCCTTCGCCGTCAAGTGTCTCCAACTCAACATTCCCGGTTCTACCAATCGTGCGTACTCTAAAAGGGCCCAGTCCTCGGAACTTCATCTTCTGTTTGTGTCCCTTCACTGAGTATAGCAGAACAAGATCTCCTTGTCCGAAGTCTCGCTGCTTGACATGCTTGTCAAACCACGTCTTTCGTCGAGCCTTCTCGCAGATGAGTGCGTGGGTGGCTAGAAGACGCGTTCTAGCTCGGTTAGGTGTTGCGTCCATGCTTCCTTTCCTTCCCATCGTTCTTGGAGTGCTATTCTCAGGCTAGGAACAAAGAATTCTACCGGTAGAATTGCTTCAGTCCCATAGGTCAGTCTAAAGGGGGTTTGACTGACAGCTGTTTTATAAGCTGTGCGGTAGGCCCACAAGGTTGCCATCAACTTGTTGTCCCAGTCGCTTCTCGAGGCGGAGACCACTTTAGTCAGGATGTTAATGAGAATCTTGTTAGTCGATTCTTCCTGGCCATTAGCCTGAGGGTAGTATGGTGAGGACTTGCGATGGATGATAAGAAAGGTGGATAGGAGATGTGCTATCACTTCATTGATGAAGTGTATGCCTTGGTCGCTGACGAGTTCGATGGGGCAACCGAAGCGCTTGTTCCCATAAGAACTTGGCAGTCGTTCTAGCATCGTTTTGTCGTGTTGCTCTTGCCTTTGCCCATTTTGTGAGGTAATCTGTTGCCACCACAATGTACTTGGCTTGCGAGTACTGCGGCGCGGGGCTTATTGGTCCTATGAAGTCAATTCCCCATTTTTCGAAGGGTTGGCGAGCAATGATTGGGATTAACTCCATTTGATCCTTACGAATTGGAACTTTTGCCCACTGGCACTTGTCACAATGCTTGACGAATCGCTTGGCGTCGCGGAAAAGTGTGGGTCACCATAGTTGGGATTGCAACACCTTCCGTGCCGTCGTGTCTCCGCTAAAGTGTCGCCCTGCAATGCCGCTATGCACTTCTGAAAGCACATCGTGCATCTCATGTTCACACACACCCCTTCGCAGCAATCCGTCTTGCCCCAACCTATAGAGTTGGCCTGCAACCAATTGGTAGGGCTGGAGCTTCAATATCAAGCGCCTAAGTCGTGCCCTTTCTATTGGTCGCTCAGGCGGTCCGTGCTCGAGCACTTGGACTATGTCATCTGCCCAGTATGGCGTCAGATCAGCCTTAAATAGGTCTCTCTCTCTGGACAGGTGGAATAAGTGGGCGTCAGGTAACTCGTCCTTGATGCCTTGTCCAGCTGCCTCTCCTGTGGGTATACGGGACATGTGATCAGCCATGTAATGCTATTTTCCCTTTCGTACCACCACCGAGAAATCGAACTCTAGGAGCAAGAGGAGCCATCGAGCTATGCGTCTTGTAGCACAAGGTTTGTTTACCAAGTAGAGCAGGGCTTGATGGTCCACGAAGAAGGTGAAAGGTGTGGCCAGTAGATAGTGCCGGAATTTCTTCACGGCAAACACCATGGCTAGTCCCTCCCTTTCCGTCGTTGAATAATTCATCTCCGTCTCAGTGAGTTGCCTGCTAGCGAAGCTCACTGGGTAGTCCAAGTTATGCTCACCCGGTTGGCACAACACTGCTCCTACGGCAAACTTAGAGGCGTCAATGTGGACGTGGAAGGTAGTGGTCCAGTCCGGGGCTCGTAGAATCAGTGACGTTGTTAGAGCCTGTTTCAATTGTTCGTATGCCCATTGGCATGCTTCGGTCCACTCGAAGACGATCAGTAGCTTGTACAATGGCCTAGCGATCAGTGCGTAGTTCAGTACAAACAGCCGATAGTATCTTGTGTGACCTAAGAAGCATTGAACTCCCTTGTAATTACTTGGGGGTGGGAGGTCAACGATAACCCTGACCTTCGAGAAGTTCGTGGCAATGCCGTTCTTTGACACCACGTGTCCCAAGATGCATACGTGCTTCACCCAAAACTGACATTTCAAGGTATTCAGGGAAAGGCAGTATAAGCGACACCATTCAAAGGCCGTGCTCAGTTTGTCTAGATGTTCAATCCAGGTCGAATGGACACACAAGTCATCCACAAAGACCTCCAACTCCTTGCGAAGCATGTCCTTGAATATGGTGCACATAAGGCGTTGGAATGTGGCGGGGGCATTGGTTAACCCAAAGGGCATGACTACATACGCAAAGACGCCCCACTCAGTGGCGAAGGCGGTCTTGTGCCTGTCTGCAGGATGCACTTGCACCTGATTGTACCCCGAGAAGCCATCCAGGAAACTGTAGGCTTCCTTACCTGCCACTCTCTCAAGCATGTGCTTAGTGTACGGCAAGGGGTAGTTGTCTCTCTTTGTAGCAGCGTTCACCTTCTTGTAATTGACGCACACTCGAATCTTGCCGTTTTTCTTCATCACAATGACTATGGGTGACACCCAGTCTGTGTGCTCAATTTCGTAAATGAATCCAGCTCTCATCAGCTTGTCGATTTTCTCCTTGACAGCATGAGCGTGCTTTAGATTCATGGGGTACGGTCGCTGCTTGACCGGCGTTGCATCCGACGTCATGGGTATGTTGTGAGTCACAACACTTGGATCTACCCCTCGTAGCTCATCTAAGGACCAAGCAAATACGTCTATGTACTCCCGCAAAAGAGTGACAAGACTGGACTCTTCTTCAGTAGTCAAGTCCTCGGCAATGAACACTGGTCGGGGCACTTCCCCTTCCAGGGCTAGGTTTACCTCCTTGACCTTGGCTGGCCCTTTGATTGGTTCGCTGGTTTGCCCTTGGCGCTTGGCACTTAGCAGAACCACTACCCTGTCCCTTTTTTGAATTTAGAGAAGCGTTTAGGGAGGTCTTGCGGCTTCCTTTGTTCCTCTGATCGTGAATCCTTGGGACGCTTTACCTCATCCTGCCGCAACCGTCTGCACCTCAGGTGGACAGGTAAGTCCCCCTTGGTGCGTCTGGTCATGGGTGGCCTAGGGATTTCTGGGTCACTATCCGAAGTAACTTCTGATTCAGAGTTAAACCCCCCATTTTCACTAGAGGAGGTGGTCTCCCCTGGTGGCCGCAGTTCAGATGGCGATTCGGTTCTAAGCAGTGCTGCCGTTCCTGGTTGGGCTAGGCCGGCTTGCTCAAGGTCTATTACTCCTATCCGTTCCAACCAAGCACAATCACATTTCGTACACATAACTCCTTGGTCCATTCTAAGGGCCTGTCTCTTCTGCGGCTTGGCATCTGCCCGTATCTGCTCAATTTCTCGCTCTTCGGTGTCGTATTCTATGGTATCCACCTCACCCTCACTTTCATCACCGAAGGATTGGCAATCTTCGTATTCATCACAGGAATCTTTATCGCTCGACTGCTCATCATCTCCCAAGGCTTGCTCTGCCTCATCTTGTTGGTCAGGAACCAAAGCCCAGTTATACCTGAGGTTCAGCTCGTGTACCCTGGTCCACTTCCACTTGGACTCCTCCAAGAGGTCCTGGAGTGGCTTGAGGCTGGCGGTTGCGTTGCCTGCCAGTCGGTCCGTTAAGTGCTCCAGTATTCCCTGGAGCTCCCTCTTGTTGGAAGGCACTTGGAAGGTAACAGGCTCCGGCCCTCCATGGAGGCTTGCTGCCATCATGTAGAGTGGTGCAGGAAGTGTTTCGTTTGCCTTGTCGACCGCTTCGATGGCTTGCTCGTATACCCCCTGGTCGGAGAACGGCATGTCAATTGTAGCGAGGACGTGCATCCAATCCCACTCATCTTCTGGGTATGGGATATACTTGGTCAAGGGCTCATAGGGCTTCCTGACCTGAGTGTTCCCTTTGAGCACATTAGAGATGGCATCCAGGTCGACTGGTGAGGTCTTCCAAGTGTCCATTTCTATTCGTACGGCGTTAGTTCTATTGCCAAGGAAGATCAAGCCGTTACCCCAATCTTCGATGACTCTAGCATTGCGCATCCAGGGTCGGCCTAACAGGACATCGTAGTCTACTCCCTTCATGACTATAAAGTCAATGGAGAATTGGACTCCTGCGATCTTCACTGGCCAATTTTTCAGGACCCCGAATGGTTTCACTCTCATACCGTTTGCTAGCGTAACGTTAAATCTAGCAGCTTCAACAGGAGGGTTTCCCCAGGTTTGCAGCACTGCATGGCTAAGCACACTAACCCCAGCTCCCGCGTCTACGATTCCCTTCCTTGTTGAGTCACCCAGGGCTAGGACCGGCAGGACTGCGTGCATCTCAGAGCCTTCCCAAAAGGCGTTGACGTGCAAGGATTTAGGTACAGAGTGTAGCGTGAGGCTGGACAATTGTGTTTCTGCATCCTGGTCTTGCGGGTCTACCATGACCTGCTCTTGTGAGTCCTCAACCCACTGCTTAAGGTCTTGCCATAGGGTAGGGTGCTGCTTAAGCAGATCTCCCAGGCCAAATGTTACAGGGGTGGTCACTAGTGTGGTCAGGAGATTGCTAAATACTCGTCCTTCCCTTATCCCAGACTGTCCGGGCCAACGACCGCGACTAATCTGGGGCTCTGTTGTGTCCAGGCTTGGTCTTAGTGGCACTGCTTGTGGCACAGTAGCCTCGGCCGACTTAGGTGGAGGCTGTGACCTTGGCGTGCTTATGCTGGGGAGATCATCGATCTCGTCCTCTGTGATGGGTTCCGCATCTTTGAGGTGCTGTTGAGCCTCCCTCATCCATTCCTTTACCTTTTCTATGGCCTCCAATTGTTGCTTGGGGTGCGGGTATTCCCCTATCTTAGCGCTTCCCTTTTCGGCTATCTTAGGGGCTGAAGTCTCTGCCTCTGCATCTGAGACTTTCTTCCCAGTGGCGGTTAAAGTCGTAGCACCCTCGGTCTTCAATGCTTAGCGTCCGACCTCTTCTTCTTTCGCCTACGGCTTTTCTTCCCTACTGAGGCCACGTCTAGGTTGCTAGGTCCTGGCAGAGAGATGCCAGCCTGCTTAGTTTGGGCTCGGGTCATAACTCGTAAGAGAATAGTTGTGGCCTCCCCATCGGGGTTTTCGACACCAAACAGCCCTAATGGGACGGATGGGAAATTAACCGCGCTAGAGGACGGCTTCCGCTTTGGGCAATCAATGAAAAGATGGGTGATTCCGCACTCTGTGCACCTTTGATCAGCCTTGTCCCTGTTTTGTTGCTCTCTTTCAGGGCAGCGTGATGATACATGTCTGGGGTGTCCGCAAGTCCAACAAGTGACTGGATCCTGTGGCTGCCCTCCTAGGCCTCTACCCTGTCCTCTTCCCAACGCCATCACCGGCACGGGTCGATAATCCATGAGGACCGCATTACCCTCGTCGTCATGCGAGACGTAAGGGTAGATGTAGGTCTCTTCATCGTTTGGCTCCTCCACGTAATGAACTGGAGCGTCGCTTGGTGGGTGGGTCACATAGGGACCAGCCGGTCTAGGAATGCCGGTGGAATTTATGTCCATTCTAGGGGCGGCGGGTCTCACATCGTTAGGCGTGGGTAGAGCCAATGGAGCTCCCCTTTCGAAGAATGGTTGCGGCCTGTTAGCTAGATAAGGTTGGCTGTAGGGTTGCGAGGTTTGAAACCTTCTTGGGAGTCTACATTGTGCGGTATCATGGCCGAACCTCCCGCAGTTGGCACAAGGTCTTGACCTAGGGTCTTGACACTCGGCCGGCAAGTGGTTTCCCCCACAGTACACACATTGGATGTGCGGGTGTGTTGGTTGTCTCAGCAGGTCCTGTATCTTGGTCAACTCCATCCTGACCTCTGCCAGGCCTTGGTTTGCCTCGGTGGCTTTCCCCTTGTCTTGGGGTGATGGGCTCGACCACTCACTAGAGGTTGGCATTCTCTCTAAACTCCGCGGGTTGGCTTCCTTTAGGTTTGAGCTCCTGTAGCTCCGCTCTTTCAGCTGGTCATCGACTCTGATGGCTTCCTCAAAAACCCTAGCCACCACGTCTCGCTACAAGCTTGAGTTGCCTGCCAGTGCCTTATACAATTCCTCATCTCGAATTCCGTTGATGAATTTAGTCGATACTGCCCTGTCAGTAGGTCGCTCGCCTAAGGGGATTCTTTTAAGGAAGCTTCTCACATGGGTCACATAGTCGCGGATGCCCTCCTTCTCCTTGTGCTTGACGTTCATCAGGCGTACTAGCAGGTTGTCGGAGTATCCGGGTTCGGCAAACCTCTTGACAAAAAGGTCCTTGAGGTTATTGAAGTTGGCTCGTTCTATGGCGTCCAGGCTTGTATACCACGTCCTACCCTTATCGCTTAAGCAAAGTCCGAATGCTTGCGAATGTTGAGCCTGGTCATTGAGGCCATTGGCTTCGCAAACTTGCTCAAACTGCTTGACTAAGCTGTACGGGTCGTCAGGTGGCTGGTACTTGTCGAGTTGCTTGGCGACATTAGGTATTTGGGCTTGGCTCTTTGAGCCCTGGTTTGCCCCCAACCCTGCAAGCAGCGACGTTGCTAGCGCAGTGGCACTTTGCTCTACCGTGGTGTTATCGAGCAGCCGTTTCATGAGGAGCTCGCTCAGCGTCAAGTCTCCCTCTAGTGCTTTCTCCTGGTCCGTACGGTTCCGGCCAGCCAAGTTTAGCACTCGCTGCACCTCATGTAGCTCCATGCTTTGCCTCAGACTCCTGGCTTG